>NC_133657.1:110546076-110814142 GCF_009905375.1 Apium graveolens
GAGCGTTTAACTTTCATAAGCAAGTCACCTTGCTTGTCTCAGACCCATAAGTACTTTCAAGTGGTGTTGTTGTAAAGAATCTTGATTGGTTAGGGAACATGTTCCTAATCTATTTTGACATGAGGCAACCAATGCAAACATCGTTTGGTTGATTGATGGCAGACATCCCATGTACCATATGGTCATGGACATAATCTTGAAATCATTAAAGTTGACATGTCCAGGAGTGAATACCACAGCCAACTCTCGCATTCATAGTGCGACATTAAGCATGTTGCATCACTATTAGAGATTATAATTTTATACAATCTGTTCACGAAGCGTTTAACTTATATAAGCAAGTCACCTTCCTTGTCCCAGATCCATAAGTACTCACCTTTCAACACCTCATTATATCTTTCTTCTGCAAGTTATCCTGGACTAATTATGTTACTATGTAAATATGAAATGTAGTATACCTTGTTTAGCTTCCTTCTTTTTGGTTATTCCTAAACAATCTAACAAAGAATTACAGAAGGGGGGTTGAATGTAATTCTGGCTACTTTTTCTGAATTTTAAGATCTATTCTACTTTAAATATTTAACTGTGTTTGATTTAGCAATGGTGCGGAATGAAAGTATTGAAGAAATTAAACACAAAGTAATCAAATACAGGTATTTAAAAACTTTCTGGTAGATTGAATTTTTTCACCAAAGATATATATAAATACGAGACCTCTGTGATGCAATGTTTGCACACAACTGCTTACAAGTTGAACTTATAAAGAATAGATAAATTCTTTACATATATAGCTTTATCTATCTCTTTGGTAATTGCTTACTAACTTGGATATAGTTCTACTTGCTACACTTCGTTTATATATAACCAAGTTACATGATAAAAAGACAAAAAAATAAGACAAAATATTT
Source organism: Apium graveolens (assembly GCF_009905375.1). Classification (NCBI taxonomy): domain Eukaryota; kingdom Viridiplantae; phylum Streptophyta; class Magnoliopsida; order Apiales; family Apiaceae; genus Apium; species Apium graveolens. The sequence continues at coordinate 110,546,985 of NC_133657.1, forward strand.
CTAGTCTAATTTCATGCTCCTTCATTTCTCAATCCAGCATCTTTAAATATCTTTAGTTTAGCATGGAAATGGAAATGCTTCTTTGTTCTCTAAAACCTGCAAATAGGCTGCCACATTCCATTTGCATACAATCAACGATGTGACTGTCAAGTCACTATCAACTGCTTTTTTGAATTTGTTCATCTGTTGGAAGTCAGTTAGATCATCCATTGAAACTCAATGGAATCATCCATTAAGACTTTGTTGGATCATCCGTTGAGAGTCTAGTTGATCATCCGTTGAGACTTTAGTTGATCATACGTTGAAGCCTTGTGGAACATCCATTGAGACTATCTTCATAGCAGTTGACTCAATTTCATTTGTACAATATTACAAGGCATCTAATATTTACAATTAACCAACCTATCTTGCATATCAATCTAGTAGTCAACATGGCTTAAAACATTCTAGCTACAACATCTAGTTCTCTAAGGCATTAAAATATGCAGAAATATGCTACTAAACTTATTATTACATGAGCTACTCTTTCAATAGACGTTAAAGTGATCATCCGTTGAAAGCTACAAAATCACTTAATTAAATCTACTAAGTGTTTTGTTTGACTTATCATCAAGTACACAACATATTCCTAACACTTTCCTCATTGTTGCACTTCAGTGTGATGATGCTTTGCCTTTGATCTGAGTAATTGACCCATCTCCAAATTTTACCTGACCCGCGAAATTTTCATCCAATTCATCGAACTTTGAAGACTTCCTAGTCATGTGGTTACTAGCACCATTGTCTAGGTACCACATACTGGATTCCATCTATTTTCCTTTGTCACATTGACTCAAGTTTGGCATCACACGTTCTTCATTAATTAACATGTTTACCTTCTAATTTATTTTTCTTTTTACCAATAATAGCGCATGTTCATCATCTAGAATTTGTGCTATATGTACCTCCTCATTTGCTTCTCTATCATGTCTCTGTTTTTTGCACTTTACAGCATAGGGCCCATAGGCACTACAATTGAAGCAACAAATCTTGCTTTTATATCTCATATTCTGACTATAGTCTTTTGCTCGAGATCTTTGTGAGTTGGCCTCGTTGTTGTTTCTATACGTTTGTTTGACCCACTCCTTCCTTGTGAGTAACAAAATGCTCTCATCTTTCTCTCTTTCGAGCCATTTCTCCTTAGTGAGTAAGAACTTCTTTCCACCCGTATCTATTTCTCCCTTGAGTTATTCCTCGTGAGCCTTCAAAGATCCCACCATCTCTTCCAATGTCATAGTATCCAAATTGCCAACTTGCTCTTTAGTGGAAGAAATTTGCATAAATTTATATGGTACTGCGCGTAACAATTTCTTGACCATGTACCTGTCTACTATCTATTCTCCCTGTACTTGTATATTTGTGACTAACCTAGTGAATTTCATGCTGAAATCATCAATTGTCTCTGTATCCTTCATGACCATGAACTCAAAATCGATCTTTAGAGTGTGTCCCTTCGCTTCTTTGACACGCTCAGCTCTATGGCACATTACCTTGATTTAGTCCCAGACTTCTTTAGCAGTCTCCTTGTAAGAAAGATAAAGAAGCGCATCCCTCGATATGGCCTGGTAAATTTCTACCAGAGCAATTTTATTCATTTTTTCGTCAACCATTGTTGATTTTGGGTCCTTTGGTGATATGGCCTCCCAAACTCCATGGGCCTGCAGATACACCTTCACCTTCATAACACATGCCATATAGTTCGCTCGATACAGCATGGGATAGCTTAAGCTGATCGCTCCTCCTTGATTTTTTCCGACTCCATCATTTGTACCTTTGACATGTATTTGGGAATCAACTGGATAACAAAAGCTCTGATACTAGATTATTGGCACAAAGATATAGTTGTATACAAAGTTATTTGTATAAATGAATTGGATTGAACTTCTCAATCTTTATTAATTACAAAGTACAATACTTATACTAACTAAAACAAGGTAATGTCCTACATAATAGGAACTACATAACTAAAGTTCTATATTGATTCAAACACTAATGTTATGCTGACGTTTATTGAACACTACTTCTACAAACTCTCTAGACCACGTCCACACACACCTGACAGCAACTGTGCGTGGCAGCATCGACTTGGACAACAACTCAATAATTAAAATAACTCCCAAGTTTAGATTAATAAACCCACCACAATCGACCAAAACATATACGATGCCCGAAACTGAAGAAAATCTCCAATTTTTGCCCTATGATTATTTACAACTAAAAATATTTCATAGACAACAGGTTAATTGATGATGAAGAGAGATTGGGATTAATAGCCTTGTTTAGATTGGGAAGTGCATGGATTTAATCCAATTTTCGCCCCTCATCTGCTTGTGAACCGGTGATGAGAGGCAATGAAGCCATGACTTGGTTTTGGTCAAGAATCTGATTGCAAGCCTTATGAAATTCAAATAGTGAAATGAGAATACATAATGATGTATATACAAATGGGGTGGGGGTGAAGTGAACTTTAGAAGTAGAACGTATATAAATGACTTTGTTGGGGCTGGGGTGATGTAAAACGTATATATGTAATTTAATCAGAAGTATCTTAAAAGAATATGTAAATAATATGTAAATAATTATATAGCTTCTAGTAATAAATGAAAAGAAGTTTGCATGTAAGAATATATATAGTTTGTTAGTGATAAGATAATGCAATTAGCTAAACATAGCAAATTGATGAATATGAGAGGGGGGTGAAAATATGGGTTTTTTATCGGATATTTGTCAAAGATGACCCCAATTTCAACAAGATTTTCTTGGAGATGATGCGGTATTTCATAAAATAATTATTACCTTAAAAAACATTTTGTTGATTTCTTTATATTTTTCTAAGAAAGATATACCAAGAAGTTGTCATCTTAACATATGTGTGTAGAAAAACAAATGTGTGTACAAAATATATTAACTTATGTAGTTGGAGGTTATAAAATTAACTAATGTAATAATTTTTTTGTAGTTATTTTAGTTTTTACACCTATTTTTACATGTAAATAAATGCTTTCATAAAAATTATTTACATACTTTTTTTATGAATAAAAAATTTATTAATTTGTAACTATACACCTTAAAATATTAAAATATCATTAGAAATATCAAAATAGTTATAAACATTGAACTGAGAAAATATTTCTTACTTTCACCGGAAAAATATTCAAATTCTTTTGGGAATTAGATAATGATTCTATTTAAAACATATTATTTATAAACCATACAGGGATCCATCTTTGTTTTTCATAAAGTATTGATAAGACATTACAAATGATATATATATATATATATATATATATATAAGTATATAAATGCGAATGACTCTCTTATATTTTGAAATACTTAATTTTATTATAGGATCTCATCATTAAATATAAAAGTTTACTTTAAAATTAATTCCATGATAATGTTGAATAATAATTGTATTTGACTATTAATAAAAGTTAAAAACTTAGAATGTTTATAAAAATATTGAATTTAATTTGATTCGTAGAATAATTTCCGATAAGTGTTAGTCTACTACAGAATCGAACTACTTCATTAATTTTTAATAATTTTTTAAATAAAAAAATTGTGCAACTTAATTTTTTGATCCGTTAATTAAAATTTTTAATTATCTATGATTAAAAATGAAATAAACATGTGTATTTCAAAAATATTAATCATTTTATGGATGGCGTGTAACCGCAAATATACATTTATATAAAATTACATAAGTATCACATTTAATTTGAAATTACAAAATTGATCTACATAAAATTATATTTTTGTCTAAAACTATATACATATTAACTATTGTTACTATTATTATTTGATTGGAAATTATATAAATGATTTATAATGATTTATAATGCATAAATTGTGAACTATTTATTATAATAAATTTTTATAATAAATTAGTGGTATGCCTATAATAAATATATATGTTACATGTGTAAATTTTTATATCTCCTTTTTGAAAACAAGAAAAAAGAAGAAATCATGTTAATTAGAAAATTAAAATCCTAATTTGTTACTTAACTTAATATTTGGCTCCGACACAAATCATATACACACTGTCTTGTTCTTAATACATAATTTTGTAAGTCATTTTTACAACCTCTCTAACCTAACTAGGTTAAATATAAAATCCTTCAACATTTATACGAGTGTATGCTCGTTTCACTCTAACCTAACAGTATTTGGCTATGTAACATAAATGCCGCTAATTAAATATATAGTCATTGAACTTATTTTAATTTTTCTATATTGGCTGACCTAATATATATTACATTAATTTAAATTATAATATTACAGAACATAACTAATTTATACTTGTTTTTAAAATTTGTGTGCACAATCCCTAAGATGTAGGTAGTAATCAATAATATATTCAGTTTTACTTGGCATGCTAATTAATGTCAGCTCTAATAATAATATATTCGGTCTTATTTCTTGTGGTTGCCTGTATGACTATCCACACATCAACATGAGAAATGTTTCATATCAGTTGCCTATATTCACATAGCAATATTTTAATAATATTTATTTAAGAGTAGTTATATGTATACAATTATTATTTAGTTAACCATATATATATAACTAATTAAAGTTGAGTAAGGCACATAAGATAAAAAAAATCAAAAAAGAAAATTTGATATAATAGGCACGATAAATTTGTATTATCAATTTAAGTAACTAAATCATTTGTGATGTGTAATGCTATATTAGTAATGAGGCTAACAGACACACTGAGTTTTTAACCATTAGTTGGGTAATTTAAATGTAAAGAGTGAATGGTAAATTGAAAGTTAAAATTTAAAAAATATTTGGTATCTTTTCAAGATTATAGATTAAATTATAATTTGTATTCCAAAATCAATTTTACCTATAAAATATATATTTATCTTATCACTAACACTTCATATATGTGCATATACATATGAAATGTGAAGTAAAGTACATAATAATGAACAATTTAAACTTTTCTTCTAATCTTTTCAGAAGTCTATAAAAATTAAAGAACCAAATACAAAAAAAAGGAACTAAACTTTTATATTTCCTTTTGAGAGAATCATTCTTCCAAAAAATATGTTAAAACATATTACAACTTGCAAGTTACTTAAGTTCGGTTGGACTTGCTTTGCTATACCCTACTATCAATCAATATGGGTGGGTGAGCAATAGGAATGAGAACTGATCAATAAGAATGAGAACATAAATAGAAATATTTCAAAAGGTGAACCTAATCCTTTATATGTAAGAACCAAATCCAACAATAAATTTCAGTTCGGTTACGAACAGAAAAAATTGAATTTATATTTTATTTCATATTTATTTATTTTGCATAATATTTTGTATTCTAACTTTTTAAATTTTGTTTAATTTTGATTATTTATTAAGGATAACTTAGTAAAAGAAAAATTTTAATTAGTGATGAATCATTTTGAATTTGATTACTTTCTAATATTTAAGAAAAAAATATTTATAAATATATTCAAAACTCCATTTATATTTAAAGAAACGAGTAATCCAATAAAAATCATATTTCTCTTAAAATTTATCATAATATTATAAATAATAAAACATAATACGTAATATATATATACATTTTTGTATTTATTCATTTATACACGGTTTGGTTCAGTTTTTACGGTTCTAGTTTAAGAACCGAACCAAGAACCGAAATATCTAGAAAAACAAAAATTGGACCGGACCCGAATAAGTTAAGAACCGAATCGGAACTGTAATTTTTGATCGGTTCTGTTCGGTTTTCGGAACAAATACTCACTCTTAACTACCAATGAAATTTACTAAATTATTTTATTTTAAAAATATGAAAAACAAATATGTTATAATTAGATAGTCCTTCTAAAATTTAAGAAGCGTCTTTTTTGGAATTTAATTTTTTTTTGACTATTTGAATTTTAAGTCATTTAATCTCAGAAAAAAGAAATATTTAATTGAAATCACTAAATCATATATCTTGAAGTCAAAAAATTAAAAGATCAAACATAATTCTTAGTCTATGTTTTTCATTGTTTTTTCTTGAATCCCTTACCTCAGGTATATGCTACTCCCTTATATTTTAACACATGAACCGTAAGACTTGCAAACGAAAAACTTATTATTGAATAATGATAAAGGGGAAAAGGTCAAAATTTGACAACAAAAAATAAAATAAAATAAAATCAAGGAGACTCTACTCCTGTCCAAAATCTGCTCCTTGGAATTTCATCTGAGGCCAAGAAACCTCAACAATACTTTGTTTCACAGTTGCACACACAGGGCAGATGTGCACTAAATGCTTACAAGCCAAGCAGCAGCACAAATGGCTACATGGCAGAATAAGCACACACGAGGGCTTCTTGTGACACATCTGGCAATTCATATCCATGGTAACGTCACCTGCAGAAGAAGAACCTGCATCACCTACATTAGCTATCATACTCCTAAGAATCATTGCTTCTTTGTCCACTACTCCTTCCTGCAGGCTTGCATTCAGCTGAGCTTGAGTCTCCGCCACATGTCTCTGGAGCATGGAATTTGCACGCTGTGCTGTAGCCAAAGCCTGCTCCTTCTCCTGGATTAAACCCTGAAGTCTGGACACATAATTCAGGATGAGGTTGTCCTGGCTTGTTTGCTCAGTTATTACTGCATTCACTGTTTCCAGGTGCTGCATAAATAATTTATACATGTATCATCAAACATAAAAATAAAATAAAAGTCAAAGATAAGAATACAACTAGGTGCGGTAAATGGATTCAATCGCATCTTTATTTTTTCAGCTTTGAATTTTTCATAATTGTGTAAAAATGTAAATGTTGTGCATGCAAATACAATCTCTCAATTTAAAAACTTATTCCTTTTAACAACTTCTTCATAAAACTTAAAGAAATAACAGATGCATAATAATGTCAACCTGCTGCAGGAGAAAATCCTGCACATTTGTCCTCTGATTGTTAATGTTAAAGGACAACTGATTGAACTCCATTGAGAGCTGGTCAGTTATAGAGGGATTTGGTTGTTGATTGAAAGCCATTGTAATTAAGGTTGAGAGGGAGAAATAAACAAGACTTGAGAGAGTGATCAGGAAGGGCACAAAATCTTAGAGGAGACTGGAGTCCATTATATAGGGTTTCAGGGGAAGAGAAGGTGTGGTGGTGTGAAATGTATCTGGACACAAACTGACAGCAATCAATAATTTGGATTTTGTTTTGTCAAAAAAATAATAAAATTTGGATTTTGGTATTAACTGTTACCTAAACACAGTAAACACTAAGGAAGAGTTAAAGTAGTGAAAAATATGTTTTTATTGTATTTAGTCAACAAGATTTCTTTAGAGATAATGCAAAACATCATTTGATGGATTATAAATACAAATTAACATTGTATGGATATAGAAAATCATATATTCTATGCAAAAGGCATTTATTTGTTAATAAGAAAAAGATGAAAAAGGATACTGTGGAGTAAAAAACTATGAAATATTCATTAATAAAACAAAAAAAATTCAATACCATTAATATGGGTAGTAACTAATATCTAACATAATTTAATATTTTTATTTGGTAGGGCCCTTACAAGCTGTTTTTTTAATTATCTTGGATATAACGATACTTGAATATTTTGTATATATAATTTTTTTTAAAATTTCTCGTTTTAAACATATTTTTAGTTTAATTAAAATAATCAATAAAAAATAATAATTTCAACAACATTAAAAAATAATTTTTAAAATTTCTCAATCCCTAAAAAAGGCTAAGATTCAAAAATAAATTAGCAAATTGGAACTCAAAAATGACCCTAAAAGATTGCCCAAGTAATGACAGGGACAACTACCTTACTAGGTCTCATTGACAACATGATAATCTCCTTGACTTAAGGTGGTGGGAGCTTTTTTATAAAACTAGTTTATTAAGCCCACGCTATAGTGTTGAAATAATATTTAGTTTTTTTTTATTTTTTTTATATTTTATTTATTTTAAATTATATATAATAAATAAATATAGTAAATCAAAATTTTAGAAATGAATTCTCCCGTGAAACATATTTATTCGGATGAGTAGTTTTTTCATTATTCACAAATCTAATATTATTACATTATATTATTTATTAGTCAATAATGAATGTAATATTTTTTCTATTTAATAATATAAAATTTTGAGAAAACTAAAAAAAATATTAAAATGATATCTCATCATCTCCTTCTTTGTAATATTTCATCGGCTGAAAATTAAAAGAAAAATTTTAGGAGCATATAATATAATAAGTTATTTTAGGAAAAAGAAAAGAAATAATATTAAATATAGAAATTTAGAAAAATATCAAGTACTAGGTTGATTTAAAGAGAAAAGAGAACTTAAAAGAACATTACGATGGTGAGTTGATTTCAAATTTTAATGGAAGATGTTGTAGAAATCTTAGGAGAATATTATGAAAGATGGTAAATATTTATAGATACTTGTATTTTTAATATTTTATAATCTAATTATTGAAAGAAATATTTTAGGAAAATACATAGTTAGTTGATTTTAGGAGGAGAAGAAGAAATGATATTAAAAAAAGAAATTCAAAAAAATAATCAAGATGGTACGTTTATTTAAAGAGAAAGTAAAATTTTTAGGAGAATATTATCATGGTAAGTTGATTTCAAAAATCCTAATTAAAGATTTTCTAGAAACTTTAGGAAAATATTACAATGATGATAGTATATTTAGAAGAATATAAGGTAATTGTAGTTTATTTTATTATTAACTCAAAAATTTTTAAAAATTAGAAATATAGAATTAGATGATTTGAGAGGCGCCACCTAAACGATCTCGTTTTCTGCTTTATATATGTATGTTGAACGACAGGCGTATAGCAAAACCCCACACTTATTACTCTTTCTTTTCCAAATTGAAAGCAAATTTTTATTAATAACTTGAAAGATACCCAATCGGGATAAACCCCCAACTGATCACGCAACCAGGTTGAAAAATAAGTAGAGCTAAATAATTAGCCGTTTTATTTCCGGATTGCTTAACAAACTGAATATAAATATTCTAAAAATTAAAAATGAAGGTAATGATTTTCCGTGTAATCCAGCATGCATCTCCCCCGAAAAAAATAGCTTCACAATTGACCCTTGCATTAATTTCATTGATAGTGCAACAACTGAGCTTAGAGGTTTCATGCTATGAACAAATATTTTTTGTGAAAGGTGGACACATGTGATTTTTACTACCGTTCCAAGAGCACCCCGGTTATCTACCTGTCGGACACCAGCTATAGACCTGCCGAAAGTGTTGTTGATGCGAGATATTCAGATCTCCCAATACACCGTCAAATTCATTTTCAACTAACCACCACATAACACAAAGCGAGACACATCGCATAAAGCGAGACAATCAAACACACCAATAATAACTTAAACAAAACAATACGAAAAAACCCAAAATTCAAAAATCTCGGAATAACACCAAATTGTAATATGTTGTTAGACCAGAGATTTTGAATCCAAAAACTAAATTTTATTATAATATCCAAACTTTTACCTTAGTAGATCTGAAAAATAAAGTAAGTAATTGTAATGGATTTTTTGAGTTTTTTGGAATAAATCTCGATTTTATTGAAGAAAAAGTAAACAAAAGAAGGAGACGGAGATGAATATGGAAATAGAGATGGGTAGAAAGGGTGAAGAAGAAGGTAGGGCGGCTAGGATTAGAAGAATTTAGGGCAGCCGACTCTCATGCGAGAGAGAAAAGATATAGATCCTGCACTTATTTAAATATATGTCATACAGTTTTGTAAATGACATTTTCTACCCTCAAGTTTATGGTTATTTTCTACCATTTTACGTCAAGTCCTAGAAAAATGGTTGAATATTGTAAGATTTTATGATATTGGGCGGAAAAGTTTAATTTTCTGGTTCTAGTGTCACTTTTAATCTTTTTTGAAATCACAGTCTGTTTTATGCCAACAAGTGATAGGTTATGGGTTGGATGCAATTACTTATAAAATTTATAGATTTGGCTGGGGAAAAAACAATGTAGAATTGGTATATTAAAAAATTGTTAAAATGAAATTAAAAAAATGTAATAATGTTCTTGTATGATTATTTCGTATTGTTATAAATTTCTATATTATTGGATTATTTGAATGGTGTACCAATTATTAAAAAAAAATCTTTAATTCTAATTATTGTACCCACTTTTGGGTATGGACCCTGAACAGGTCCTTATGAGCATAAAAAGAAGAGGGGACTGAATATATGGAAAGTGTGAACTCGACTTATGGGGTTACACTATTGCTCATCTATTAAAATAGTGGGCTGTGAGCCCATAACATAATGATCTTTGGTGGCCCACCATAACACCTTCCAAATCCGGGGTATAGATTTGGGGCATTATTAACACTAACTACTCATTAAACCTGTACAAGTATAATATAAATAAAATAATTATCCCGAACTACTACTACTCAGGATCTTTTCAAGGTTAAGGATTGAAAACAAGAATGACAAACCGACTTTATTACAAACCAACTAAACCAACTGTCTCAAGAACTCTCTTTGTTATAAAACTTTATTCTATTTACATTTTACACTAAACAACTTTTATTCAAACCATCACTACTACTTATCCTGCTACACCTGATCTGGTAACTCAAAGCTCTCTTCTGGGATAGGGACAAACACCCTTGGTATAAGAGGGTCCCCCTGCTTGACTCGCTTCTTGACTACTCAGGTTTTGATGGGTTTCATTCTCTACCTTAACTGAAAAACAATATGAATAACAATAAAACGGGGTGAGCCAAAATTGCTCAACAAGCCTGCAACAATATATATAGTATCAAGAGAAAAGAATAAATGAACCGGTAATCTGATGGTTTGAACAACCATTCGTATCTGTATAGAATAATAATTTGCCATTACTGGCGAGTGCCAAATGAATAAGAATGGAAACAAGAACTAACATATGCACTATAACCTGCTGATCAGGGAGGATATAGTGCGGATCTATACCCAACTGCATAAACCCAACCAACATAAGGGGTACCCAGCCATTATGGCCTAATAATCAAGGGTCTAGTTAATACCCAGCTCGTATCGTAACCATCCAGTCCATAGCTTAGCATCCGGAACAATCAGAATGCTTTTCATGTATCCCAACATCAGGATATATCAGATTATATGTAACAAGGGTAAAAGTATTGGAATATGAATAGAGGATTCAATAAATTGGGAGAAATAAAGAATCAAAATAAAATAAAAACAAGAATTAATAATTGTGTATCAGTGTATATGAACAAGAATTATCAAGGTATAATTGATATGGAAAAGTGGGGTATATTTCACTGTTCTGAATTTAGAATAGGGGAAAAACTTCTCTGGCGCGTACTTAACCTCGTATGACTCATCGCCTTCCGTCTTCTACTTGATTCGCCTTGTGGATACTGAATCTATCATGGAAAATATTCGTTTAGATAACTTACTTCATACGCGTATCTCGAATTGATATCACTTAGTCCTAATCGTCTACTCATACGATCTTATCAGACTCGAATATTTAAATATATAATTATATAGCACATAAGGTTCACATAATCACGTAAAACACATAGCACATAAGGCACAAAATTGGTTTTAGACACTTAATTATTTTTAGAACGCTACTAGACTTATACTTGCGCTAACAAACACTATCTGGTTCGATTTATAATTTTTCAAGATTTATTGGACTCGATTCGATCCCTAATAGGGTCTATAAGCAATTAACTATCACAAGACGACTCACTTTCGAAAGAAATTATGATTTATAACCATTTTTTAATGAAATCACTTTATTTTTCTGAGTCTAGGGGTCTTCGTTTCACTTAAATCGGACTAACGGTTTAATTATTATGCAATAAACAAGATTTAATTAATTACAAATCAATTATGAATAATTAATTATAATTAAATAAACCTTAATTATATTTTTAAATAATTATTTAAGAATTATTGCATTTTAAAATAATTAATCCTTCATTATTAAAATTAATTACAATTTATTACCATTAATCACAATTTATTATAATTATTCACAAATTATTATCAATTATAAGATTAGATCGATTGTTACAGATAAATAATCGATACGAATAATAATTACGACATTCTTCGAATAAATAAACTATCGCTCAAATATTAAACTATCGCTCAAATAATAATTCAATTCAACGATCAACTAGTTGTATAAATACTAGTTATTCATTCGAATAATTATTGAATTATTAATCGTATTATTCGATTATTTTTAACCTTATTTATGAATTAATTACTTAATAATAAATAAATAAATAAATTATTAAATAAATAATTAAATAATGATTTTCAAATTTCTAAATTAATTAATAAAATAATTTAGAAATTAATTATAATAATTTTCAGAATTTAAAACTAATTTTTAAATGATTTTTAGAATTAATAAAACTAATTTTAATTTTCTAAAATAAAAATAATTAATTAATATTCGAGAAACACAAAACAAGAAATGAAATTGGGTGTTGGGGGATCAAACCCGAGTCGTACACCGGGTCGAAACCGGGTCGACCTCGGGTCACCAAGAACAGCCGTCCGGCTGCCCAGAATCCGGCACCGGCGGGCTGTTTCCGGCGAGGCAAAAACCAAGCATTCAGGTCTTTATTTTGTTCCGTTTTCGATGCCAAACGACTCCCCACGACTGCAGCATCCCTTCCACCGCGACACCTCCGTCCAAACACTGTCCCTCCTCCATCTCCGGCGAAAACATAGTATTTTCCAATGAGCTTCATTGGAAAATCGTGTATTATCAAATCGTAAACCAAACTCAAAGATTATTATACGAAATGAAAGCTCTTCAGTTCTTGAATCAGTCCCAACAACTAACAGTATCCAAAAACGTCTATAATTTATCAAAATTGAAGTTAAAAATGTAAAAAACCCAAGAACTCGAACTACTTCCAGGGTTATACTAATCAATTAAACACACAAAATCATTCCTTAACTCAAAATAAAACTACTGAAATCATCAAAACAAACAAACGATTCATGAATCAAAAACGCCTAAATCGAACATATACCCTAAAAAAACGAATCAAAAATCAAATCATTCTCACATAAAATCGATGATATAAACAGAAAGTAGGGATCATGAGGACTGTTTTGGTTACTCACATGACCAGATTGGACAAGGGAATCACGATGAAATCTGTGATTGAATTCTCTCAATGTTCTTCACCCCCAAACCCAATATTCTTGATTTTCTGATTTTTATTAATTATTAACTAATTAATTAATAAATAAACATGTACTTATACTACTAAAAATAATACCCCTAAATAAAATAAGGGGCTAATTACACATCTAATAAAAATATTTGGCCCCAATTTTTATAATTTTTGGGTATTAATTATGAATTTTTAATTATCCAATAAATATAAAGTAAATGCCAAAAATTCCCAAAAATTGTGAATATTACAAAAATGCAAGGAAAAATGATGTTTGATAATTTCATAATCATATAAAAATAAAAATGTGATTTTTGTGGGTTTTTGACTCCCGAAGGGGTCCGAAAAAGTCATTTTTCGCGAACGAGGTAAATTTGTAAAACATCTAGGGGTTCAGAATAACGATAAGGTATAGGCCGTTCTTGGAAAAATAGGGCCAATAATTTTTTTTGAAATACGTTCTTTTAAAACACTGTTTGAACTATACGGGTTTTGATATAAAACATATAACTTACAATAAAACACTCAATAAATATCCAAATCAGATTCTGATCAAAACAGACAACACGTAGCACATAGAAATTAGGGTTTTATGACTTAACACATTTAGTTACATAATAACACACATAAATATCTTTATTATAATATAATACAAGCGTAATTTTCTCGGTCGTTACATTCTCCCCCCTTAATAGGATTCTGTCCTCAGAATTACGCTATGCAAATAACTGCGAATACTTTTCTAACATATCACTATCAAGCTCCCAGGTTGATTCTTCAACCACTGGTTTTCTCCACAAAACTCTCATTAATGGTAAAGACTTATTCCTTAATACTCTCTCTTGCCGATCGAAAATTCTTACCGGCTGCTCTATATACGACAAATCTGCCTGAAGTTCTATTGTCTCATACTCTATTATATGCCTTGTATGAGGATTATACTTCTTAAGCATGGACACATGGAATATATTATGAATATGCTGCATATGGGGTGGTAAAGGTAATTCATACGCAACTTTTCAAACTCTCTTCAAAATTTTAAATGGTCCGACGTAACGAGGCTTTAGCTTGCCTTTATTGCCAAACATTGTCAATTCTTTCCATGGCGAGAATTTTAACAATACATGCTCTCCTTCTTGATAGTCCACATCCTTTCTGTCTGGATCTGCATATTTACGCTGTCGATTCTGTGCTGCTTCGAGTTGCTTGCGAATAAGTTTTACTTTTTCCTTGATCTGCTGAATTATTTCTGGACCTAGAATCTTGCGCTCTCCAACTTGATCCCAACATGTAGGTGATCTGGATTTTCTTCCATATAAAGCTTCATAAGATGGCATTCCGATACTCGCATGATAGCTGTTGTTGTAAGAGAATTCCACTAGCGGTAAGTGCTCGTCCCAATTGCCTTCAAAATCTATCGCGCATACACGTAGCATATCTTCAATTGTCTGAATAGTCCTTTCACTTTGCCCGTCCGTCTGTGGATGATAAGTGGTGCTCATGTTTAATTTGGTTCCTAGACATTCCTGGAACTGTCTCCAAAATCTCGAATTAAAACGGGGATCTCGATCCGATACAATCAACACAGGTACATCATGACGCATCACTATTTCCTTGAGATATAGGTGCACTAACTTATCAACCAAAAATCTCTCGTTGATTGGAAGGAAATGTGTTGACTTCGTTAATCTGTCGATAATAACCCAAATTGTATCATGATTAGCTTTAGTCCTTGGAAGTCCCACTACGAAATCCATCGCTAAGTGTTCCCATTTTCATTTTGGAATATCTAGTGGTTGTAGTAATCCGCTCGGGCGTTGATGTTCAGCTTTGACTCGTTGGCATGTATAACACTTACTGACCCATTCCGCTATCTCTTTCTTCATATCTGACCACCAAAAGTTTTCTTTTAGATCTCTGTACGTCTTGGTGCTTCCGGGATGAATTGAATATCTTGAGCTATGAGCGTCTTGCAAAATTTCCGCTTTCAATTCCGGTACATTAGGTATCCAGATCCTCGAAGCAACTCAAAAAATTCCTTTGGCATCTTTATGGCTGGTAATCTCTTATCCTGATAAATTGTCGATTTCGTGATTAATTATTTCTTCTTGACATCTTTTTATCTTCTCCAATAATTCTAGCTGGAAAGTCATGGCATAAATCATTTCAGTAGAGCTTTCTGGAACACGAACTTTAATTTCTAATTTATCAAATTCTTTGATCAACTCTCTAGAAGATGTTAACAAGTTCAATCTTTCCTTTCCTTTCGACTTAATGCATCTGCCACAACATTCGCTTTTCCTGGATGGTAATTAATCGAGACGTCGTAATCTTTGATTAGTTCTAGCCAACATCGCTATCGCATGTTGAGTTCTTTTTGCGTGAAAATATACTTCAGACTTTTATGATCCGTGTAAATCTCACATCTCTCGCCATACAGATAATGTCTCCAGAGCTTCAGTGCGAATACAATTGATGCTAGTTCCAGATCATGCGTCAGATATTTCTGCTCATGTGGCTTTAATTGTCTAGAAGCGTAGGCGACTACGTTTCCATGTTGCATCAAAACACATCCAAGTCCTCGATAGGAAGCATCGTTGTAAATGACAAAATCTCCTTGATCGTCAGGTAAAATAAGTACAGGCGCGGCCGCCAACCGATTCTTCAATTCTTGAAAAGTTTCTTCACAATTCTCATTCCATTCAAATTTTTCATTCTTCCGGGTCAACTTTGTCAATGGCGTGGCTATCTTTGCAGAATCTTTAACAAATCTTCTGTAATAATCTGTTAATCCCAAGAAACTTTTGACTTTCGTCAGAGTCTTCGGTCTCTCCCAGTTCAAAATAGCTTCAATCTTTGCTGGATAGAATTGAAATCCTTCAACACTAACGATGTGTCCTAGAAATTGCACTTCCTTCACCCAGAATCCGTATTTCAAAAATTTTGCATAAAGTTGTTCTTTCCGTAATGTCTCCAATGTCGTTCTTAAGTGCGCTGCATGTTCTTCTTCCGTCTTCGAATAGATCAAGATGTCATTAATAAATACAATGATAAACTTATCCAGGTACTTCTTGAATACTCGGTTCATCAAATCCATGAATGCTGCAGGTGCATCAGTCAGTCCAAATGCCATCACAAGAAATTCGTAATGTCTATATCACGTTTGGAATGCAGTCTTTGAGATATCTTCTGCCTTAATCTTCAATTGATGATAGCCTGATCGTAAATCGATTTTCGAAAAACATGCCGCTCCTTTCAGTTGATCAAATAAGTCATCGATTCGAGGCAAATGATATTTATTCTTAATAGTCAACTTATTCAGCTCACAATAATCGATACATAGTCGCATGCTACCGTCCTTCTTTTTCACGAACAACACTGGTGCGCCCCATGGGGACACACTGGGTCTTATGATTCCTTTGTCGAGAAGATCTTGCAATTGTTTTGCCAACTCTTTCATTTCAAAGGCATCATTCGATACAGAGCTTTTGAAATTGGTTCAGTCCCTGGTGCCAAATCAATAGTGAACTCGATTTCTCGATCCGGAGGTAATCCTGGAAGTTCATCTGGAAAGACGTCGGAAAACTCGCAAACTACAGGAATATCTTCAATCTTTGGGCTTTCTTTTTATGTATCCAACACGTAAGCTAAATAAGCTTGACATCCTTGATGTAATAATCGCTTTGTCTGCCTCATTATTAAGAATCTCTTCTTTTGTTTTTCACCTTTGAATGATATTGTTGCATTTTCTTTGGTTTGCAATTTCACCTTCTTATTTGCGCAATCAATCTGAGCATTATTACTAGCTAACCAATCCATCCCTAAAATAACATTAAATTCTCCTAACTTGAAAGATATCAAGTTAACTGAGAGATGATGTCCCCTATCTCAATATCACAACCTAGACATACTTGATCTACCTTAACTTGATCATCATTTGCTAACCTTATAACTAATAATTCATCTAACCACTGAACCTCACAGTCTATCTTAGAAATAAAGTCTTCAGAAATAAAAGATCTTGTAGCTCCTGAATCAATCAATATTGAGCATTTACAGAATTCACAGGAAGCGTACCTATAACCACATTCGGACTCTATACCGCTTCTTTCATTGACATGTTGAAAGTCCTTTCCCTGGGCTGATTCTGTGGTGGTGGTGGTGGCGGTGGTAGTGCTAAAACCCTTGGAATGCTGGCGGCCATTGCTGCTCCTCTACAGTGCTTGGCAATGTGTCCTTTCCTTCCGCATTGGAAACAAGTGACCTCTGTCTTTCCCATCGGACATTCTCCAGAGTAGTGTCCCTTATGCTTATACTGGAAGCACATGATGTTTGGCTTGTTACAAATCCCAGTATGATTCTTACCACATGTTTTGTAATCAGGTATAAACGGTCGAATAAGTCTCTACTGATTTAGGGCTGGAAGTAGGTTATCCATCCTCTAGTTGCCCTGCTCTGTTCTTTTGACATTCACTTTTCCCCGGGCTTGGAATCTGGGCCTTTTGTTTGTACGATTCTGGAAACTCCCTGGTCCTTTCTCTTTCGGAGATGCTTCACTCTCACCTTCGATGATTATAGCCTTCTGAACAACGGTTGTGTAAGTTGTCAGCTCGAACACTGCTACCCTGCTATGGATCCATGGATTCAATCCCTACTGAAACCTCTTAGCTCGCTTTTCATCCGTATCCACTTGTTCGGGAACAAACCTAGCCAACTCAGTGAACTTGGCTTCATAATCCGTAACGGACAAATTACCCTGCTTCAACTCCAAGAACTTAATCTCCATCTGATTCTTCATGTACCGAGGAAAATATTTTTCCAGAAAAAGATCAGTAAATCTATCCCAAGTTACCACACTTTCGCCCTTCAAAGCTTTCTTCGATTCCCACCAGTAATTGGCTTCACCCTTCAAAAAGTAACTAGCAAAATCCGTCTTCTGACCTTCCTCAACTTTAACTAATGCAAAAGCCTTTTCTATTTCTTTTAACCAAGCTCTCGCTTTTGTAGGATCTGCGGAACCTTCGAATTCCGGAGGCTTTACCGACTGGAATTGCTTGAAAGTAACTACCGATGCTGCTAGTGGCGTTTGTTGCTCTGGTTAAGCGGCTTGCTGTAACATCTGCTGTTAAAACTGCTGTTGTTGCTGCTACATTTGTTGTTGCTACATTTGTTGCTGCATCATCATCATCTGTTGTTGCATGAGGTGGAACATTTGGTCCATGGGATTAATATGGTTCCGATCCTCAGTATTTCCATTAGACGAGTCAGGTCTTGCTTTTCTTTTAGGTGCCATAATTTTGATAATAAAACAATTTGCTCTTTTAATAACAGTTTATTAAACAGGTGATATGGATAAAGAAACAACTTGTATGGTATTAAAACAAATTTAAACAGTTGATATGGGAAAAGAAATATAATTTATAGAATATCTAAAACAAGTAATTAAAAACAGTATGATGTTTAAATAAATCATTTTGGAATATTTGGAATGTTTTTTGAAAATAAATGGTACAACATGCTTGTAAATAAAATAACATTTTTAAAATATGTAACAGTAAAAAAGTAAAATAAATGTAAATGCTTAAAAGACTGTAAAAAATAAAAGAAAATATGAAAAGGTTCATTATATATATATATATAGGTAGGACACCAGCTGCAGGTGTCAATGCTTGATACAAAAGGTCTATAACATATCAGTCATCCTGCTGCTACTATCAGTCAAAACTAGCGGCTACACGCATACAAACTATTCATACTATACTAAGCTCCATATATCTACATATGATACACAAGGTACAAAACTCTATTGTCAGTTGTGATCAAAATCGGGGTGGCACACGGCTCAACTCCTACTGTAATGCCTCTAACACTGCCTCGGTGCGCACATCCTGCTGTCTCAACTCAATAATCTCCTGAGAACCGGCCCTGTAGATCTGACGAAGTCTCTCTCTCAGTATATAGTCTAGCTGAAGCACTCAGACTGGTCCATCCTCCTATGTCTCAAATAATCCAAGGATCTCTCTACACTGATCCTGCCATCTCACTCTATCCTCCCTCTCACTCTGGAACCTCTGATAAGACACTATATGGGGCTCACAAAGATCTGTGCGTGAACCTCGAGAAGGCAAGGGCACTGGCTGGTCTACTACTACCCCATCCATAAACTCCTGTTGTGGGAACTGGAATATCCTAGGCATAGGGGCATAGATAGCCAACGGTGCTGGAAATAAGACAAGCTGCTCCTGAGGTGCCTACATGTGTGGCTCTGGCTCTTGCTCAAACTTTGGCAACTGAGGCTGCTCCACTAAACCCTGGGGATCCAATTCCTCCGACTGAGGTAGATCATCCATGTTAGGGATATCAAATGCGGTTAACTCTAATGGAGCGAATTCGGGTATCTCCGGCTCAAAATAAGGAAAGTAATCAACAAAATCTGGTACCTCGGGTGCAAGTAACTGATCCAGCATTGGTCCTTGAGGCAGAGGTGGAGGTGGTGGTAATGGAGGGAAATCCTGGACTGATGCTAGAGGCAATACCAGGTCTGATGCAGTACGCTCAAATGATGACGCCGAAGAGGCCATCAAATATAATAATTATAACACAAGAAAAATAATCAAATCACCTTCCTAGAACTCACAAATTCCCAGTCTAATAAACAAACAACCCTAATACCACTACTCTTATCTCATATGATCTCCCTATCTTATCTTAACTCTAATATTCTTGTTTTCAAGGGCCAAAACCTAAGCTCTGATGCCAACTATAACACCCTCCAAATCCGGGGTATAGATTTGCGGCATTATTAACACTAACTACTCATTAAACTTGTACAAGTATAATATAAATAAAATAATTACCCCGAACTACTACTACTCAAGATCTTTTCATGGTTAAGTATTGAAAACAAGAACTACAAACCGACTTTATTACAAACCAACTAAATCAACTGTCTCAAGAACTCTCTTTGTTACAAAACTTTATTCTATTTACATTTTATACTAAACGAATTTAATTCAAACCATCACTACTACTTATCCTCCTACACCTGATCTGGTAACTCAAAGCTCTCTTCTGGGATAGGGACAAACACCCTTGGTATAAGAGGGTCCCGCTGCTTGACTCGCTTCTTGACTACTCGGGTTTTGATGGGTTTCATTCTCTACCTTAACTGAAAAACAATATGAATAAAAATAAAATGGGGTGAGGCAAAATTGCTCAACCAGCCTGCAACAATATATATAGTATCAAGAGAAAAGAATAAACGAACCGGTAATCTGATGGTTTGAACAACCATTTGTATCTCTATAGAATAATAATTTGCCAATACTGGCGAGTGCCAAATGAATAAGACTGGAAACAAGAACTAACCTATGCACTATAACCTGCTGATCAGTGAGGATACAGTGCAGATCTATACCAAACTGCATAGACCCAACCAACATAAGGGATACCCAGGCATTATGGCCTAATAATCAAGGGTCTGGTTAATACCCAGCCCGTATCGTAACTATCCAGTCCATAGCTTAGCATCCGGAACAATCAGAATGTTTTTGATGTATCCGAACATCGGGATATATCAGAGTATATGTAACAAGGGTAAAAGTATTGGAATATGAATAGAGGATTCAATAAATTGGGAGAAATCAAGAATCGAAATGAAATAGAAACAAGAATAAATAATTGTGTATCAGTGTATATGAATAAGAATTATCAAGGTATAATTGATATGGAAAAGTGGGGTATATTTCACTATTCTGAATTTAGAATAGGGGAAAAACTTGCCTGGCGCGTACTTAACCTCGTATGACTCACCGCCTTCCGTCTTCTGCTTGATTCGCCTTGTTGATACTGAATCTAATATGGAAAGATATTCGTTTAGATAACTTACTTCATACGCGTATCTCGAATTGATACCACTAAGTCCTAATCGTCTACTCAAACGATCTTATCAGACTCGCATATATAAATATATAATTATATAGCACTTAGTCCTAATCGTCTACCTATACGATCTTATGCAATAAACAAGATTTAATTAATTACAAATCAATTATGAATAATTAATTATAATTAAATAAACCTTAATTATATTTTTCAATATTTATTTAAAAATTATTGTATTTTAAAATAATTAATCCTTAATTATTAAAATTAATTACAATTTATCACCATTAATCACAATTTATTACAATTATTCATAAATTATTATCAATTATATGATTAGATCGATTGTTTACAGATAAATAATCGATACGAATAATTATTACGACATTCTTCGAATAAATAAACTATCGCTCGAATAATAAACTATCGCTCAAATAATAATTCAATTCAATAATCAACTACTCGTATAAATATGAGTTATTCGTATTATTCGAATAATTATCGAATTATTAATCGTATTATTCGATTATTTTAACCTTATTTATTAATTAATAACTTAATAATAAATAAATAAATAAATTATTAAATAAATAATTAAATAATTAAATACATTATGATTTTCGAATTTCTAAATTAATTAATAAAATAATTTAGAAATTAATTATAATAATTTTCAGAATTTAAAACTTATTTTTAAATGATTTTCAAAATTAATAAAACTAATATTAATTTTCTAAAATATTAATAATTAATTAATATTCCAGAAACACAAAACAGGAAATGAAATTGGGTGTTGGGGGATCAAACCCGGGTCGTACACTGGGTCGAAACCGGGTCGACCTCGGGTCACCAAGAACAGCTGTCCGGCTACCCAGAATCCGGCACCGGCGGGCTGTTTCCGGCGAGGCAAAAACCAAGCATTCAGGTCTTTGTTTCGTTCCGTTTTCGATGCCATACGTCTCCCCACGACTGCAACATCCATTCCACTGCGACACCTCCGTCCAAACATTGTCCCTCCTCCATATCCGGCAACAACAAAGTATTTTCCGATGAGCTTCATCGGAAAATCGTGTATTACCAAATTGTAAACCAAACTCAAAGATTATTATACGAAATCAAAGCTATTTAGTTCTTGAATCAGTCCCAACAACTAACAGCAACCAAAAACGTCTATAATTTATCAAAATCGAAGTTAAAAATGTCAACAACCCAAGAACTCGAACAACTACTTCCAGGGGTTATACTAATCAATTAAACACACAAATCTTTCCTTAACTCAAAGTAAAGCTACTGGATTAATCAAAACAAATGATCCATGAATCAAAAACGCCTAAATCGAACATGAACCCTAAAAAACAACGAATCGAAAATCAAATCATTCTCACATAAAATCGATGATATAAACAAAAAGTAGGGATCATGAGGATTGTTTTGGTTACTCACATGACCAGATTGGACAACAGAATCACGATGAAATCTGTGATTGAATTCTCTGATGTTCTTCACCCCAAACCCAATATTCTTGATTTTCTAATTTTTATTAATTATTAACTAATTAATTAATAAATAAACAGGTATTTATACTAATAAAAATAATACCCCTAAATAAAATTAAGGGGCTAATTACACATCTAATAAAAATATTTGGCCCCAATTTTTATAATTTTTGGGTATTAATTATGAATTTTTAATTATCCAATAAAAATAAAATAAATGCCAAAAATTCCCAAAAGTTGTGAATATTACAAAAATGCAAGGAAAAATGATGTTTGATAATTTCATAATCATATAAAAATAAAAATGTGATTTTTGTGGGTTGTTGACTCCCGAAGGGGTCCGGAAAAGTCATTTTTCGCGAACGAGGTAAATTTGTAAAACATCTCGGGGTTCAGAATAACGATAAGGTATAGGCCGTTCTTGGAAAAATAGGGCCAATAATTTTGTTTGAAATACGGACTTTTAAAGTACTGTTTAAAATGTACGGGTTTTGATATAAAACATATAACTTACAATAAAACACTCAATAAATATCCAAATTAGGGTAATTAGGGTTTTATGACTTAACACATTTAGTTACATAATAACACACATAAATATCTTTATTATAATATAATACAAGCGTAATTTTCTCGGTCCTTACACCCACTACCTTATGGCCTTTTAAGCGACAAGAAGACCTAACGAGCTAGGCTCGTGGGCTCGCTATACACAAAACATGGTAAATGGGTTCAAATGAAGAAGACTAAGTATATAATACGGGTCGGGCCCGCCGGCTCGCATTGCCCTATTCTTGGGTTAGTAGGTTGTAGGACTACAACATGACAGACCTTCTACAAGGCACAATGGCTCGCATAGCTCGTGAGCTGGGCCATAGGTTTAAAAAAGGGAAGGCTGCTTCATGCGAGCTGGGCTCGTGAGCTCGCATCGCATTGGAAAGCCATAAAAACTAGTTAATTGACAAATAGAGGAGAGATCAGACGGGCTCACCTCTCAAATTTCAAAATGATTATTGTTAATGTGAGCTGAGGTGGCCAGGACGGCTCGCATCATGTAGATTCTAGCTTCATTATAAAAAATGACTCATAAATGACTCGGTTATTCGTTAATTTCAAGACCAACACATAAATTCTTAAAATCACAGGAAACAATACGGAGTTGTCGCGAGATTGTAGGGAACATGTAGGGCCGGTCGTGATTTGCATGACTACTTGGCTGAAGGCCTGACTAAGAAATGGGCTTGGGCTACATGGTTAGATAAACCCTAACCCTAGCCTAGGTAACTTGTTCCCCAAGAACTACATGAGGCTTGATCCTTATAAAAAGGGTACATTGGCACTTGTATGAGACATGAGCTGACACTTGACAAAGAATAAAAAAAACCATATTCTTTTGTTTGGAGTCATCATACAAGCTCAGCCACCACCATATAGGGCTGAGCAGAAAACTAAAAAAATCCGAATCCTAAATCAAAACCGCTAAAAACCGTTAAAGTCCAAACTGGAAAAATCTGATCCGAAACTGAAACCAAAAAATTATAAACCGAAACCTAACCGAACCGAACCGAAAAAACCAGATCCAAACCGATAATTAAAAATAAATAAATAAATAAAATATATTTAATATATATTAAAAAAATAAAAAAATACATATAATTTAAATATACAGAGTGGAGGCCAAATTCTAATACTGCAGTACTGCTAAGATGAAAACATTGCTTATAGTTTGGGTGAGGCTACTAGCTATTAAATTGTGGCTAATTGTAGTGGAGTCCTTTTTCGTTTTGAGTGTATAACTCCCTGGTTATATGGGATAAGTGATATATTTGATCCTTAACTTTAATTTTAGTTTACACTAAACTTATTCAATTTACTTTAAGTTACAGTACTGAACATTACAATTAGTGTGAGATTGCAAAGTGGAAGCTATTGTCTGAAATTTACTTCTAGTTTGCTTCATAAAATTGAAATTTGGTATTAAAAATGCACAATTTTCTAATGTAAGATTTTTTATTTTTTATTTGTAACGTTGACACTTAGAACTAGTAGAAAATTCTGTTTTAATTTGGATATTGCAAGATTATTTGGTGAAATGGATACCGATTTACTGGTGGTTGTACGCGCAAGTATATGATTGCAAGTATGAGAACTCCTGGTTCTTTATTTTCAGTCATCTGAAATTTTTAAACTTGAGAACCATTTGCATGATTACATAATGAAAGGACAGAATGAACAGTTTGGCCAACTCAAATTAACACTATGTTGTTTTTAATGTTGCACCCATTTTTCAGGAAATTAGTAGCGGACTTATGGCAGCTAATAGGTCTCTGGTCAGTGGCCATGCATTACTTATTGTTGCTCACCTCTTGTCAAAATTTATGTTAGATTTTTATTTTTCATGAATTAACCTAGATTTTTGTAATAAATTATAAAAACTTTGTATTCTTGTTTCAGAACAAATTTATTTTGAGTTTTCAATTTATATGCTTAAGAATTTTACTAATCGTATTTATTTTGTTAATTTTACTGGACGCGGTTTATAACGGAAATCGATTCGATAAAAACTAAACCGAGGTTTTTAAAATAAAAGCGAACCGCTGGCTTCAGTTGCGTTTACGATTTTAAATTTTAAAAATCGAGGGTCTGCAGACTCGGTTTTGGTCTTATCCAAACCTGCCCTGATTTGCCCCGCGATCTCCACTACCACCATACACAACCTTCCTCCACCCTAAAGCACAACCCTTGATCTTTATTACGACCATCAACCTCCAAAATACTGTTAAACGAAATTCTCCCATTAATATTTGGTGCTAGAAGGAGAGGAGATCTCATCATAGGGATAAAAGATGACTAAAGAAGGCAAGTCGGTTGTAGTACCAGAAAGCGGCATCAAGAAGGGGACCTCGAACGGGACTGAACACACGCCCCTAGAGGATCAGGCGCCGCCACCACCACCCGTGCCCATTAACGGCCAGGCGGTCCTAGCCTATCTCGAGGGGTTCATAAACTAGATGAATGAAATCAACACTAGGATATCCAGAGTAGAGAAAGGCACTACCAGGAATACTAAGCATAAAACACGTTGCCTTAAGCTCTCTCAACATAACTTGAAGGGAAAGGGCCCTTAAAAATGGCTCATTCACGAGTTCAATGATGTGGCATACGAGACCGAACGAAGGAAGGAGTCATCAATGGAGTGGGATGAGATACCTCTGATCCATGTCAAGCGGGGTAGCCAGATATCTAAGGGATCAGGGAAAAATCCAGATTCGTCTGGGGCAAGGTCAACCAGTATGCTTGACCGCGAGGGAAAAATATTGAGTAAGAACGATCTCAGACTCAAATTGAACAATATCAGGGAGAAAATGAAGGAGAAAATGCCTGAGGCTCGAGAAATCCAGCGAAAGAAATGCGCGGTGACTCCCCCGCACAAGCGCCTATGGGACACCTCTCTTAGAAGGACTGAAAAACAAAGACATAGGGCTGACCAGGAAGGGGAGTCTATGGTGCGACCCGGAGGCATGGGACGTCATGAGCAGCCATAGGCCTCCGGTTTCTCAAGTAATGCCAATAACAAAAGGGCATGGAGAGATTGTTAGGGTTGAAGATTTGAGGTGTATATTATATTGGATGGAATAAAAGAATAGAAGATCACCGGCCTCAACATCCTCGTCTCCATTCACGGCCACTATTTGGGCCTCCCCCTACTCCGAGTGTCCCGACACAACCCTGACCTCCTTTTTAATAGGGAGACTAACCCAGCCGAATATCTCATCCAGTCAAACACAAAGATGGAGGTCTATCAAGTACCCGAACCAACCCGATGTAGACTCTTCGCGGCCTCGCTCCGAGGGAGCGCCCATCAGTGCTTTTCAAAATTGGTTCCGACCACCATATGAACATGGCAAAAGTTGGAGGACACGTTCATCCAATAATTTTAGTCCACCCTCCAATATCCCCGCCAGTGGCCACATTGGAAAATATTAAGAAATCTAAGGGAGAGCCTCTAGCGGAATATTTCCAGTAATTTAATGTCGAGGTCCCCAAGGTTAGGGATGCTAGAAAGGAGGACATCAAGAATATCTTGATTGTTCGATTAAAAGAAGGGTTAAAATTCTGGAAGAGCCTTCTGGACCACGAGCCTAGAACCCTGGCTGAGTTTTATGAGCCGACTGAGCCTTTCAAAAGGGTACAAAAATCAATGAGGGATTTAAAGATCAATGAGAATTACCAAAATAGGAAGGACATATCCTCTAGCCTCGAGGAGAGAAGGAACACTTAACAACGTAGCTCCAGCCCGAAAAAGGCTGCTAGATGCAAGGACACAAGCAAGGAGACATGGAAGCTTACATAAGCAAATGGCCAACACACACATCTCTAGCAGCCTCCATTGACCATATATATGCAATATATGAGAGAAATGGTGTATTCTGAAAGGCATCCCCCCAAAGACTACAACAAAAGGGACACTTCAAAATATTGTGCATATCATTAGGCCACGGGGCATGATATGGCGGATTGTAGACAATTGAAGAATGAGATCGAAACACTGATTTGTTAGGTAAAGTTAACGAAGTGGGTTGTCAAGGAAGTTCGAAAGCACAAGTAAGAATATCATGCTATCCCTCCACCACCACCGGAAGAGAAAGACAGGGTACCTTGAGCCAGCAACATCCACATAATTCTAGGATGGACTCACACTGGGGAAGACAGATGAAAGGCAAGACATGTACGCCCGAGAGGCGAAGGATAGACCTTTCAGTAATGTCAATCACCTCAGCCATAAACCCCCGAAGTTCCTTGATAGGGAGATCGATAATATCGTGTTCAGAGAGGCAGAAGCCAAGTGGGTCCATTACCCTCATATTGATGCTCTAGTGGTAAAAATGAAAATTTGGACATTAAAAGTATATCGAGTATTAGTGGATACCGGGAACTAAGAAATATGTTTACGTATGATGCTTATAAGAAGTTTGGCTTCCTACCAAAGAAATAACTTTCTCGGGCAGATACCTCTATGGGTTCACAGGAGATTCGATAGCAGTGAAAGGGACAATCCAACTCTCGATCACCTTGGGAGAAGAAACTCACGTGGCCACCCAAATTATTACGTTTACTATTGTAGACCAGCCGTGTGCCTATAATTTTATAGCCGGAAGGATACTTATGAAGGCTATGAGGATGGTGACCTCGATCCATCATATGACAGTAAAATTCCCAAATCCCAAGGCGTAGGTTTCCTGAAGGGTTGCCAATATGACTCGAGGGTTTGTTATAACCAGGCACTCAAAGCATCAGAAAGGGGAAACGCATCTAGGGAGTCTGTTAAATTGGAAGAAATGATGTCCTCATGGAGGAGGTTGATGAAAGGAAAAGAAAGCGGCCAGAAGGGCATAAAATTTACAATAGGATCTCAATTGAAGAATTTCCGGAGGGATACTTCGAGAGCCTGGAGATTCAAGTGGAGCCACGACTTGGGGAATTACTTATGGAGGCCTCTCAGCCCATGATGATGGTGTAGGAAGGGATATAAAGCAAATGATGAAGAAGAGAGCTAGGAGTAGATAGCCTTAAGGCTGAAAAAGGGAAATAGCTGTGGAAGGAGATAACAACCACCATAGATCTGCCTGATAGGTTACTCGTGAGGTAACCGTTACTTTTGGAGGTTAATTGACCACGGTTCGAGCCCGTCAACCCGAGATAACGAGCACTACGGGGCTAACAATCACAGAAGTAGGAGAGATAAGTGAAACTCGGGAAGACTTGGACCAGAGGATGCCCCTGATGATAGATCGAGCAGGGTCCGCATAAGATACTATCCCCATTCAGGTGGATCCAAATAATTCTTCCAAGGTGCTCAAGATTGGCTCTAACGTAAACCTAAAACTAGGAAAAGACTTAGCTCAATTTTTGAGGAAGAATCTGGATGCCTTTGCATGGTCTCAATTTTTGACCCGGATGTTATGTGCCACCGGCTCAACCTCTATCCAAAAAAGAAGGGGGTTAGATAGAAGAGCCGTCCGATCAGCAGAATATTTTGGCTAATGTGGCTTTCCAATATTTTTCTAGTCAAGAAGCCGAATAGTAACTGGAGAACATGTGTGGACTTCAAAGATCTCAATAAGGCATTCCCGAAGGATAGTTTCCCTCTACCCTGAATTGACTAGCTAGTTGATTCCACGGCTAGGCACGCCTTGTTTAGCTTCATGGATGCTTACTCGTGCTATAACCAAATCCCAATATATGGTCCAGATCAGGAGCACACTTCTTTTATCACCGATCGGGGCTTCTACTGTTATATTGGGATGCCTCTCGAACTCCTCAATGCTGAAACAACTTATTAGAGGCTGGTGAACAAAATGGTCAAAGATCAACCTGGAAAGACCATGAAGGAATACGTGGATGATATTCTTTTAAAGTCGAAGAAAATAGAGGATCATGTTCACCGCCTAGCAGAGATGTTCCAAATTTTGAGGAAGTCCAAGATGAAGCTTAACCCCCAAAAATGTGTGTTTGGGGTGGAGTCGGGAAAGTTTCTGGGCTTCATCTTGAATTATAGGCGTATTGAGGCCAATCCATCCAAGATATGAGCCTTGCTCGAGATGAAGTCCCCAAGTTAAGTAAAGGATGTGCAGAGTCTAATAGGGAGGGTGGCCGCCTTCAACTACTTCGTCTCAAAATACTCTGACAAATGCCAATAGTTCTTCAAGGCCATCAAAAAGGTGGGAAAAAACTATAAATAAACATAGGAATGTGAAGAGGCCTTTTAGAATATAAAGAAACACCTTAGCAGCCCTCCAATATTATCCAACCCCAAGGATGGGAAAGTTATAATCCTATACTTGCCAGTGTCTGAATTTTTAATCAGTGTTATATTGTTCCGAGAGGAGAACGACGTTCAACTCCTAACGTACTACATGAGTAAGAGACTAGCAGATTCAGAGACCTGATACCCAAGTCTCGAAAAATCGGCATATGCTCTAATCTTGGCCTTCTGGAAGCTCAGGCCCTATTTCCAAGCTCATAAGATAGAGGTGAGGATATTTCAACCCCTCAGGCAGTTGATGCACAAACCTGAGGCTTCTGGTTGAATGTTAAAGAGGGAAATAGAGGTAGGCCGATTCGAGGTGGATTATAAGCCTTGAACCATAATCAAGGGCCAGGGCTTAGCTAATTTTATTCTTGAGATTCCACCACATCAGGAAGTGGGCCAGGGGGACCTCATTATTATTTCTGGGATAGATGAAAGTGAACAAAAGAAGCAGAATAGTGCCCCATGGTGGAGTTTGTTTGTGGATGGAGCTTCTAATGGGGAGGTGGCAGGAGCCAGAAATTAAGTTGATTAACCCGGAGGGGTACATGATAAGAAGTGCAACCCATCTGGCTTTTCATGTGACCAATAATGATTCCGAGTACGAAGCCCTAATCAATGGCCTCAAACTAGCTTTGGAGATGAAGGTCGAGAACTTGAATGTGTTCAGTGGCCTAATAATTATGGTGTACCATATAAATTGGGGGATATCAAGCTAAATGGTCGGGGACGGAGCTCTACCCAAAGTTTGCACAAAGGATAATCAGTATTTTAATAAGGTGA
The DNA here is from genome assembly GCF_009905375.1 of Apium graveolens. NCBI lineage: Eukaryota > Viridiplantae > Streptophyta > Magnoliopsida > Apiales > Apiaceae > Apium > Apium graveolens. The sequence goes on from NC_133657.1 coordinate 110,577,201, forward strand.
GGCTAGAACTTATCCCACACGGGCAGAATGAAGGGGAAAAGAGCTGGCCAAATTGGGCTCGCACTGCGAGGCCACCTTATTGGGGTCATCCCCCATGACATATAGAGGAAGCCCACTGTGCCTGAACAGAAAATAGCTAACTTTAGTGGACCCCTACTTGGGCCTACATAAAAGAAGAAGTACTTTTAGAAGGGAAGAACGCGGCTAGAAAAATGAGGTACAGAGCATCTCGCTATGTGATTTATGATGGGGCTATATATCGAAGGGGATTCAATGTGTCGCTCCTCAAATTCATAGATGGTGCAGGATGCAATAATATCATGAGAGAAGTTGTCATGACGAAAACACGCGCTAATATTCACGTAAATATATGTGATCGCAAGTAATATAGAATCAATTCTAGTTCGTTCCCATAGAGACTGGTTTAGGTTAATTTCAATCAATGTACTTATGCAATAATGGTATGGTTATTATTCAATGCTAAGAAGGATAACAAATTTATTTTCTTATAACTCAGATTGTTAACTCACATGCAATTAACTAAGAGATTAAAAAGGTTGATTTACTTATATAACACAAACATGGGATTCTAACTTCACTACTACCTCATTCAATAGACTTTTTGTTCTTAACCTTAGCATGCAATGGTGATGACACTAATCAGATAACACAGAACTAGTAAACGCAAACTTTCATTGTACAAATACCATACTACCAGACATCCACAAAAGATATAGAAGCTGAATAGACACCAATTATATTGAGACCCTATATGTCTATTGAATTTGACAACATAACGGTTTAATGTACAAGTTATCTATCATGATTACACAGCAAGTAAGATGGTTAAAATTACCTACGAATCATGCATAACAATACATGAACCTATGCTAGCATGGCAAGTTCTAAATCTCTAAATTCACTATCGCTTCATTAGAGATTAACACGCTATCTTATAAGTTCATGACACTCATAAGACGAATAAGCACAACCAATACTAGAATATCATACAATTACCACACACTAAGGTATCAAAATAATTAACTAAAGAAATCCATAAGTAAATCCGCTAGAACCCCACGATAACGATTAGCCCATAATCGGAATCATCATCAACGTGGGTTCTGATAAAAGCATGGTATAATAAACTAGGTCTTTATAAAATGAATAATAAAACCAAGTACATTAAAAAGAGTATAGGTTCAATAAATAAGAAAACTAGCATCCAAGATTACAACTTAAAATAAAAAATCACAAAAATAAACTCAATCCTCTTTGCCTTGGTTGAAATGTGCTATACGGTCTTCTTATGTCTTCTCCTTAAGCTCTGGTACGTCTTGTTATTAAAAAATGATCTTAAATTGTCATTATATAGCATCCCATGCAGATTAGAAGCCTAGAAATCAGAATTGTAAGAGAATAAGGATTATTTCATCACGACATGGCGCGACCGCACACTTCACCGGCACGGGCGCGCTAACCTTTGGTACTTCAAGAGTGGTCGCGCGCTAGCCCATCGCGGGCGCGCCGTCCTCCTGGAAAAATTCAAGCCTTTATGGAGCACTCTAAGTGGACATAAATGCCACTTAACACACCCCCAAACTTGAACCGATGCTTGTCCTCAAGCATAAACAGACTCAAAAAATAAGAAATAAAAATGCATGAATGCAAGATACATGAATGCAACGATCCCAATAGAATAACTTAACCAACCAACAAGCAACATCTTAACAACTGCAGTTATTCACACAAGTTCAATTAAATCTCACAAATCAACTCACAAATCAGAAGCGTGAGTGTGTGCAATTGCTTAATAAATATACTAACGCAACTAGATCAATAATCATGACTCACTACTCATCAAGGCAATCATAAGGTTATAAACAGAATAAATGCTAAACTCAAAATGACTTACAACACTTCAGTTTTTCTGTCGGAGTTATTATATGGATTCATGCTTTTATTCATAACACATAACAATCACAAATATGCTTATTTGACCGTGCAATGAGTGAGGTCTACAAAAGACTTATACAATAATACCCATGTAATGAGTGGTAGGTTAGTGGATCCCAGACTATAAAAGCCTTAGGTCACTAGGCACAAAATCCCATAAGAACTTAATAACTCGAGTATTAAAGAGCCCGCTTGTGATCAATTATGCATAAACACATTTTTTTCTCTCTTTTTTTCTTTTTTTATTATTTTTTTCTTTTCTCCACATGATTTCTGAACGTGTGTTTCGATCCATCTCGTTCAACCCTAGACTACTCATATAAAATGAGCCTGCTACTAGCCGTTGACACCTAGCCACAACAACTAGCAATGAAATCCAATTTGTTTCCAATTTTTAAATATCCATGCTATGCTATCATTAAGAGAATATCCTAAATTCTAAATATAAACAAGTGATTAAACCTCGATAAATAAATAAACCATGATCATGATCTAACACGCAAGCAACCTATAAGACTTAGTGAAATTTTATTCCTTCTAGCATGCAAATCAACTCGATAAGACTTAACATTCTTAAATACGACATCACCACACTTGCATCAATATCACAAATCAGTCAGCAAATTAACTAAGGGACCATGTTATAATGCAAATGCATGAACTATATGCAACATACTATAACAAAAAATAAAAAAAACTACTACAGACAAAAATGCAACTATATGAACTAAATTATCATGAATATGAAACTATATAAGATACACACAAAGATATACTCCTTACTACCACCCCCAAACTTAAAATATTCACTGTCCTCAGTGAAGGTAATAGTAAGGAATCATGCATACCTACTCAGAATCAGGGTTATCACCCTCATGGGGTGGTGTGTCAGGAGTGTCGGGAGGCGGGTACATAGAGTCATCACCGAATACTAGCCACTAGATGTCAACTGAAGGGTTTTTAGCACATAAACGCAACGAAAATGAAAATTTAAATCTTAAAAAACCGAAACCCTCCGCAGGATCCATGCAAAAAATAATATTTAATTCGTAGTTCAGTATGTTTACCTTAAGAAGCTTTACGTTAATGGAAAGATTGAGGTCTTTAATAGCGATCCAAGAACGATGAACGGAAATCCCTAGCAGCTGCTCCTCAAGTGTGAAGCACTCCACCGGTATCCACCAAGAGTACAATGTGATGGAGGAGGAAGAGGTTGAGAGAATTAGTTGCCTCCCTTTTGTTCTACTTTAGAATTAGGGTTAATTATTTGGGTTGACGCAAATAAGATTTATAATAGTATATTTATAGGCAAACTTTTCAGCTGAAAATTTTCCATAATTATTATTATTATTAACCCTTTAATTGATTATTCTTATTAACCAATTAACTAATAATTAAAACACCTTTTAATCATTAATCCCTTTTCTAAACACTTTAGAAAAATAATTCTCTCACTTGATTTAATTTCCAAAATTAAATTCTTAATTAATAATATTAAGAATTAATTAATCTCATTTAATCAATTATTAAATCTGCTAATTAATTATTTATTTCACAAATAAATAATTACCAGCCATTATTAATTAATTCCTCCACCATTAAATCATTCTCTTTTATGGTGTGACCCTGTAGGTTCAATATTAAGCCGGTAGTAGAAATAAATAATAATAAAACTGTTTTATCATTATTTATATAAATTCTATAATTCATTAAATATGATTAATTAATAAATTAATCATATTTTTATTCTACATCGTGAGGGATACTTCTCAGCATATCGCGACTATCCGGATAATACAAATTCACTGCTTAGAATACCAAGAACCTATTCAGTGAGTAGTTATCGTACAATCAATTTCTTCTACCCTGCAATGTCACGATTAAATACAAGGCATGGAACTTGTGTCAAGCCTATCTTATTTAATCATTTGCTTTCCCATTCACTATACTTAGTTCTATTTAATGTAAATTAGAAACTTCTTTCTAATTTCATTCACTCTGGCCAGAGATTCCTGAACTAGCATAAGTGGATCAGCATTGAACATTCTCTTCCTTCACTGGAAGGGGTAGATCCTTTATTTATCATACACTATCTTCGTGTACAAATTCATATACCTAGTAGAGCCCTCATAATTGTCCCTGGAGACTAAGAACTAAACCAAAGCATAGTTCAGTGTACACAAGATGACTATGATGACCTCAAGTCTAAGGATACTTGTACAACTATCACTATGTGAACAACTCCTGACACGTGAGTGAACTCCATCAATTGTTCAGCTGTGTGAGTCATGTTCAGTGAACTTATTCTATAATAAGCACCTACATACTAGCTATAGTGTCAGCATACAAATGTCTATGAGAACAGACATCCTTCATAATGAAGCAATCATAATATGTACCGATCTTTGGGGATTACTAATTACCAGTTAGTAATCCTTGACTAGGAAATATTTAAGTTTAGAGTTATCATCTTTTAGGTCTCATTATTATGATCTTATCATAATCCATAAAAAGCTTTACTCTAAACTATGGTATATCTTATTTAAACACTTAAATAGATAAAACCCGCAATAAAACCAAAACAAATCTTTTATTAATATCAATAAAATCAAAACAGATTACATAAAAGTTATTCCTAAATTATCATACATGATTGGACTTAGGAAACATCTCTTTCAATCTCCCACTTGTACTAAAGCCAATCACTCTGGTATCTAACGTTGAGAAAGTGGCTTTGTGAGTGGGTCTGCTATGTTGTTATGTGTGTCAACTCTCTTGACGTCTCCTCTTTCAATACAATACAAGAAATGTTACCGCGCTCCCACTAACCCTTTTGTAGACATATAGTTCATCTACATTTTTGATAAAACCAAACTCTTTGATTGTCTCATCAAAATGGATGTTCCATCTACGAGAAGTTTGCTTTAAACCATATATGGTTCGCAGCAGCTTACACACTAGGTGTTCATTTCCCTTGGAAAGAAAACCCTCGGGCTGTGTCATATACATTTCCTCTTCAAGTTTCCCATTGAGGAAGGCCGTTTTCACGTCCATTTTTCAGATCTCATAGTCGTAGTAAGCAGCAATCGCAAGCAAAATCCGAATTGATTTTAACAGGGCTACAGGAAAAAAAGTTTCATCAAAGTCAATCCCTTGCCTTTGTCTGAATCCTTTTGCCACGAACCTGGCCTTACAGGTCTCCACCTACCCATCTGCTCCAATCTTTCTTTTGTATACCCACTTGCACCCAATAGGCTTAACACCTTCAGGCGCCTCAACCAGGGTCCATACTTGGTTGGTATACATAGATTCCATTTTGGATTTCATGGCACTATGCCATTTCTCTGAGTCAACACTACTCATAGCCTCATTATAGGTCACAGGATCGTCATCATCAATGATTGATAACTCATTGTCATTCTCAATGACAAGGCCATAATACCTCTCAGGTTGGCGAGACACTCTCCCTGACCCATGAATGGGCTGTTCCACAGAAGGTTGTTCAGTCTGAACAGGTGTTTCTACTTGATCCGTAGTAGTTTATGCTTCTTGAACTTCATCAAGTTCAATTTTGCTCCCACTGTTTCCTTCAAGGATAAATTGCTTTTCCAAGAAGGTAGCATGTCTGGAGACAAACAACCGATGATCGGTATAAAAGTAATACCCTAAAGTCTCATTAGGATATCCCACAAGATTACATTTTACGGATCGAGATTCCAGCTTATCTGGGTCAACTTTCTTGACATAAGCTGGACATCCCCAAATTTTAACGTGTTTAAGACTCGGTTTCTTTTCTTTCCATATCTCATATGGAGTTTGAGGAACAGATTTGGAAGGCACCTTATTCAGTAAATATGCTGAGGTTTCCAATGCATAACCCCATAGGAATACTGGAAGATTCGTATAGCTCATCATGGACCGAACCATGTCTAACAAAGTTCGATTTCTCCTTTCAGATACCCCATTCAACTGTGGAGTATATGGAGGAGTCCACTGGGACACTATACCATTTTCTTTGAGATAAGCTAGAAACTCTCCATTCAAGTATTCACCATCTCGATCTGATCGAAAAGTTATAATACTATGTTTGGTTTATTTCTCCACTTCATACTTATATTTTTTGAACTTTTCAAAGGCTTCAGACTTGTGTTTCATCAAATACACATATCTGAATCTAGATCGATCATCTATGAAAGCAATGAAGTATGAAAATCCACCCATGGCTTGCATAGACATTGGTCCACATACATCTGTGTGTACCAATCCTAGCATATATGCAGCCCTCTCTCCATGTCCACTAAATGGAGATTTGGTCATTTTACCCAATATACAAGACTCGCATGTAGGATATGATTCAAAATTAAAGGGGTCAAGTAACCCTTCCTTATGCAATGTCCGCAGTCTATTTTCACTAATATGACCAAGTCCGCAGTGCCAAAAAAAAGTGAGATTTTCATCATTCCTTTTTTTTATTAGTATGTTCAATTTTTAGTAAATTATGCTCTACGTCACATACATACAGACCATTGTTTAAAATACCACTTCCATAAAGAACGTTATCTCTAAGAATTGAACATTTATTATTCTGAATAACAAACGAAAATCAAGCCAAGTCTAACATGGAATAGAAATAATATTCCTCACAATCGAGAGAACAAAATAACAATTATTTAGAATAATAGTCTTGCCCGTAGGCATATGTAAATGAAATGATCCTACAGCTTCAGCAGCAACTCTTGCTCCATTTCCCATCCGTAGAATCACCTCCTCTTCTTCAAGAGTCCTACTTCTCCTTAGTCCCTGCAACGAATTACAAATATGAGAACCACATGCGGTATCTAATACCCAAGTAGAAATTTGACTTAGTGACATATTAACTTCGATCATGAACATACCTGAATCAGAAGCGGTAGTCTCACTACCCTTCTTCTTCTTCAATTCTGCAAGGTAAACCTTACAGTTCCTCTTCCAGTGCCCCACCTTGTTACAGTGAAAGCAAACAACTTTGCTCTTGGGGTCGTCAGCTTTTGGTGGAACCGGCTTTTTCTCACCTACTATCTTCTTTTTGGAAGGGTTCTTCTTCCTTTTCTTAGGATTGGAACCTTCACCAATTAGAAGAACAGAACTCTTCTTAGGGGGAAAATTCGATTCCGCAGTCTTCAACATGTTGTGGAGTTCAGGCAGGCTGACATCCATCTTATTCATGTGAAAGTTCACAACAAACTGCGAGAACGAACTCGGAAGTGATTGCAAGACCAAGTCTTGGCTCAGCTCCCCATCCATGGCGAAACCAAGTTGTCCAAGACGTTCAATCAAATTGATCATCTTAAGTACATGGTCATTCATAGATGGTCCCTCAGACATCCTACAACCGAATAGTTTTTTCGATATCTCATATCGAGATGTCCTCCCTGCCAGTTCATACAACTCTTGTAGATGCATAAGGATAGTGTGAGCATCCATATGCTCATGTTGCTTCTGTAGCTCAATGTTCATGGAAGCTAGCATGATGCATTGAGCAATATTTGCATTATCTATCCACTTACGATACACAACATGTTCATCATTATGTACATCGATAGCAGTTCAGTAGGCTTAGGTGAGTCAAGCACATATTTCCAGCTTCTCAACCCTGAGAATAAATCTCAAGTTTCGAAGCCAGTCAGCAAAATTATACTCCGGATTGATAGTGCAGAAGACATAACGAATATAGTAAATCTGTAAATGATGAACACATACCAACACTTAGCAAATATTCAATTTCATTTCAAGACACTATATGAATCGGGTCTTTATTCATAAGTGGCTCCCACTAGTTTATCTAATTTATACAACCCCTAAGTGAAAATTAAGCATTCATAATGCTAGTGGGAATAGGGATCCTACATTCCATCACACAACCTCGGCTGTAGCACGAAATGTCATGTGATGTTCAATAGGCAGACAACTCTTGTCAATTACATCTTATGTTATTCCCTAATAAAACTTTAGCCTCTTGAATAATTGAGTCACGGCTGTAGCACGACAAACTCAATATTCTAAGTCAAGCCTAACCCAACATTTCATACAATTGAATCAGTCTCCAATGGCCCACGGCTGTAGCACGTAACGACCTTTAGATTCTAATTCAATGTACACATCTTTATGTAATAGACAAGTATTTCTTATTTCGAAATCAAAGCCCTCGGCTGTAGCACGAAACGACAATGATTTAAACATAAGAACTACTTTCTACCATGTTGGAAGGCCTTGACTGACACAAGCCCGTTGTGTCATTGGCCAATTACTACTTGATATTATTTAATTTTAGAGGGATTATATTATGTTACAATCATAACCATATTATAAAGAGATTCTTCCTTTTAAATTAAATATTTCAAATCAATAATCAATAATCAGATGATTCCCAGATCAGGGGGAGCATTGTCAAGAGGCGTCACTTAATACCCCTTTCTTATAGATAGAAATCTGCTTTTGCCAGAATCATCCTTTCTCTCAATATTGAAAATTCATATTTAATTACGTGTTTTATAAACACAAGAATCTCATGATTGTATTCATAATATTATTGTTAAGGCAAGAAACGATTCTTATTCTAGATATTCTAGAGCACGCCTTATATTGATTTAAGTTCACATAAATCTATCATCGCATGGTAAACATAGGCATATATCTCATATATAAAATTAAATAAACAAGTAAATGTAAAGTGCAATAAAGTAAATGTGTTTGGTTATGGCCCCATCCTATGTGATCTTTATCAAGCTCATGATAAAGATTAAGGTCAATCTAATATGGTGATGGAAATAAATACAACTACTTATTACATAAGTCTTCTTCTTTGTTTAGACTTCTTGTATGCCTCGTCTTCTTCTTTGTATCAACTCCATTGGATAGCCTTCTTGAGTCTTCAATTATATTACATAGATTGAAAGTAAAATTAATCTAATGAACTTACAAGAATAACTCGAGTTACATTCGAGATTTATGATTACAAAGATTGACGACATGCAAGTCGTATTTAAAACCAAAACCAGTACACTAAGGTCGAAATGCCATAACCATCCATCATGCTCATACAACACATAAAAGCATGTTAAAACATATAATCTGATCTTAACATATCATATTATCCATGATCTAATCATAAAAAAATATGACAAAAATCAGAAAAATCAGAATCAAATTAGAAAAACAAGAATCACTGTTTTCGGGCAGTAAACGACATCAAACGCCTTACAGACGAGTCGTTGATAGTTTTAACTATCAGTTTTGTTCAAACTCTCGTTTACCTATGGAATAGGGTATTAGTTTGCGTAAATCGGACACAGACCCAGATTTCAGCAAATCTGCAGCAGCCAATTCAGAATCCGTATCTAATATGATTCTCATAATTGGAACAAACATAAATCATGTATATATCAGTATATATACAGATTACATAATCATCTTATGATTATACAACTCACATGAATGTCATATATTCAAAACCATACATATATAAACATATTATATCAACATCAAATCATGGCGAATCACGTACATGCCCATATATCAAAAACAGTTAAACACATAAACGAATTAAAAACTTTTCGCAAGTAGCTCTGATGCCATTGAAGGGTTTTTTAGCACATAAACGCAAAGAAAACGTAAATTTAAATCTTAAAAAAAACCGAAACCCTCCACAGGATCCATGCAAAAAATAATATTTAATTCGTAGTTCAGTATGTTTACCTTAATAAGCTTTACGTTAATGGAAAGATGGAGGTCTTTAATAGCGATCCAAGAACGATGAGCGGAGATCCCTAGCAGCTGCTCCTCAAGTGTGAAGCACTCCACCGGTATCCACCCAGAGATCAATGTAATGGAGGAGGAAGAGGTTGAGAGAATTAGTTGTCTCCCTCTATTTCTACTTTAGAATTAGGGTTTTTATTTGGGTTGAGGCAAATAGGGTTTATAATAGTATATTTATAGGCAAAATTTTCAGCTGAAAATTTTCCATAAAATATTATTATTATTAACCTTTTAATTGATTATTCTTATTAACCAATTAACTAATAATTAAGACACCTTTAAATCATTAATCCCTTTTCTAAACACTTTAGAAAAATAATTCTCTCACTTGATTTATTTTCCAAAATTAAAATCTTAATTAATAATATTAAGAATTAATTAAATCTCATTTAATCAATTATTAAATCTTCTAATTAATTATTTATTTCACAAATAAATAATTATCAGCCATTATTAATTAATTCCTCCACCATTAAATCACTCTCTTTTATGGTGTGACCCTGTAGGTTCAATATTAAGCCGGTAGTAGAAATAAATAATAATAAAACTATTTTATCATTATTTATATAAATTCTCTAATTCATTAAATATGATTAATTAATAAATTAATCATATTTATTCTACATCGTGAGGGATACTTCTCAGCATATCGCGACTATCCGGATAATACGAATTCACTGCTTAGAATACCAAGAACCTATTCAGTGAGTAGTTACCGTACAATTAATTCCTTCTACCCTGTAATGTCACGATTAAATACAAGGCATGGAACTTGTGTCAAGCCTATCTTATTTAATCATTTGCTTTCCAATTCACTATGCTTAGTTCTATTTAATGTAAATTAGAAACTCCTTTCTAATTTCATTCACTCTGGCCAGAGATTCCTGAACTAGCATAAGAGGATCAGCATTGAACATTCTCTGCCTTCACTGGAAGGGGTAGATCCTTTGTTGATCATACACTATCTTCGTGTACAAATTCCTATACCCAGTAGAGCCCTTATAATTATCCCTTGAGACTAAGAACTAAACCAAAGCATAGTTCAGTGTACACAAGATGACTATGATGACCTCAAGTCTAAGGATACTTGTACAACTATCACTATGTGAACAACTCCTGACACGTGAGTGAACTCCATGAATTTTTCAGCTGTGTGAGTCATGTTCAGTGAACTTATTCTATAATAAGCACCTACATACTAGCTATAGTGTCACCACACAAATGTCTATGAGAACAGACTCCCTTCATAATGAAGCAAGCATAGTATATACCAATCTTTGCGGATTACTAATTACCAGTTAGTAATCCTACGACCAGGAAATATTTAAGTTTAGAGTTATCATCTTTTAGGTCTCATTATTATGATCTCATCATAATCCATAAAAAGCTTTACTCTAAACTATGATATATCTTATTTAAACACTTAAATAGATAAAGCCCGCAATAAAACCAAAACAAGTCTTTTATTAATATCAATAAAATCAAAACAGATTACATAAAAGTTATTCCTAAATCATCATACATGATTGGACTTAGGACACATCTCTTTCATCAACTCCCTTAGCTCTGAATGTAGTCCCCAAAGCTTGGTTAAGGTCATGTGCAAATCGACTATGGATGTCATGCATCGCATCCATCCTCCTCATCAAGCGCTTATACTATGCTGAACCCAAACCAGCACTGTCATGTGCTTCCTCCTCCTGCTACTGTTACTGTTGATGCTGCCCCGAAGGACCGGCCTCCTCACCCAACTTAGCTTTCCAAGCTGCTCTACTCGCCTGAGTCGTCCCACCAGCATATGCTTGAGGTGCTGGACGTCCACCTGGAAGATGGTCATAAGAATAACCAAGCCCCTTCAGATCAGGCTTACCACTGTACCACTCCTGCATATTCAACAATGTCGAACTATCAATCGGGGCACTCGGACACTGCAGCTGCTCGTGTGCGGGCCAAGAAACTCCAACCGCCACACACAGCTTCTTCATAATGGATGCATAGGGTATAGAACCCGTAGTACTCCCACGAAGAAACCTTAAAATTCTCTGATGAATCACCATCCTGAGATCTACATAGTCGCCCTGAAAAATCCCCCACAATAACCATGCACGCTCCACAGTAACATCATACACGTGAGAAGATGGCATGATATTGGCACAAATAAAGGAATTCTATGCACGTGCAAACCTGATCTTGCATGAGGCAGGGAAAGTGCCATAATCGTTTGTGCCCTTCTTGAACTTCTAGTGAGCCTCAAGCACACACAGTGTAGCAATGATCAAATCCAAATTAAAATCATCCCCCGTCTTCACATTTTAGTTCTCCTGATCCGGCCTCCTCTTAGGCTGCTCAATAACCCTCCAAATAGCCTCAGCACTATACTCCACCGTCAACCCCCTAACCACAGTAAAACCGTTCTTCTCCGCCTTCATATTCGCGTAAAATTCGCGAACCACACTCAGGGGAACAGCAGCGGGTGTCTCACAAAAAGCAACCCAACCCATCTCCAAAATCCTCTCCAACAACTTACCATCCCTTCCCGATGGAAGAAAACCTCGCTCCTTGGATATAGGCTTCGAAAGCGGCCTCGTATACTCCGCCTCAGCCTCGGGAGTTGAAAACCTAGGCCTCACACCACTAACACTAGAAGAATTGGTAGTGCTGCTGCTAACTTGGGTTCGTTGCCTTTTGGGTGGCATTGGAAGTGAATAAAAGAGAATAAGAGATGTGTGTATAATAGAGATTTGTGTTTGAGAATTTGAGAAGTGATGGAGAAGTTTGGGTATAAGTGTGTGTATATATAAGAGATTAAAAATTAGTTATGGAAAAGAAGTGGGATTAATGGGAGTAATTAAGTAATGGAATTTATTTGGAATAGATATTATAGGAAATGGAGGAGGGAAATTTGGGTAGGAATTGATTTTGTATTCAAAGTCCCAATTTTCAGTTTCTTTTATTGTCTCTTTTTTTCGACTACAAAGATGCAGCGCGGCCACCCCGCCTGGTAGCGCGGGCGCGCCGTGTTTCTGGAAAACCGGCGCGACCGCCCTGCATACCAGTGCAGGCGCGTGCACTTACTGGAAACTCAGTGTGGCCGCCCCGCTTCTTAGCGCGGCCGCGCCGTGCTTCTATAATTGGCACTTCATTTATTTTCTTTTTCTGATTTTTTTGTATTTTTCTCCTTGTTTTCTTCTTCCTCTATCTACTAATGTACAACAAACTTAGGTTGCCTCCCAAGAAGTGCTTGGTTTACGTCTCTAGCTTGATGTACAATCCCGAGATCTAGTGGAAAATAAAACGACACTAACCACCTCACGGTTTTCCTATCCCCATAATAATGCTTCAACCTCTATCCATTCACCTTGAATGCTTGTTCTGGATCATTCTCAAAAATCTCCACCGCTTCATGTGGAAACACGGTTTTGAGAACAAACGGCCCTGACCACCTCGACTTCAACTTTTAAGGAAAAAGACGGAGACAAGAGTTGAACAAAATAACTTGTTGCCCCAGCAAAAATTATTTGAGCACTAGAACCATATCGTGCCACCTCTTGAATTTCTCCTTATATATTTTGTTGTTCTCATACGCTTGAAGCCGAAACTCGTCGAGTTCATTCAATTGAAGCATTCTTTTCTTACCAGCTGCATCCATATTGAGGTTTAACTTTTTTAAAGCCCAATATGTTTTATGCTCGAACTCCACAGGAAAATGACATCCTTTTCCATAAACCAATTGAAACGGTGACATGCCAAGCAGAGTTTTGTATGTTCGATAATCCCAAACAGCTTCATCCAGCTTCAAAGACCAATCCTTCCTTGATGGATACACAACTTTCTCTAGAATACGCTTGATCTCTATGTTAGATACCTCAGCTTGACCATTAGTCTGAGGATGGTAGGCTTTAGTAATGCGATGATTCACATTATACCTTTGCATCATGGCAGTGAACTTGCAATTGCAGAAATGCGATCCCTCGTCACTAATTATGACTCTTGGAGTCCCAAACCTTGTGAATATCTGCTTATGAAGAAAATTAATACCTTCGCATCATTCGTCGGCAAAGCCTTGACTTCAACTCATTTCGAGACGAAATCAACTACAAACAAGATATACTGATTATTGCAAGATGACACAAATGGCCCCATGAATTCAATTTCCCAAACATCGAATACTTCAACCTCGAGAAGCACATTAAGAGTCATCTCATCCCTCTTGGACATATTACCAACACGCTGATATCGATCACATTTCAAGACAAACTGATGCACATACTTAAACAATGTAGGCCTGAAAAATCCCGCTTGAAGGTTACGAGCTGTTGTCTTTTCTCCACCATAGTGTCCTCCATAAGTAGTCGAATGACAATCTCGCAAGATCCCCTCCCCCCATTTCACTGTACGGAATACATCTCCAAATGATTTGGTTAGCTCCTTTCCTAAACAAAAATGGCTCATCCCACATATATAACTTCACTTTATGAAGAAACTTCTTCCTTTGAGAAGAAGACAAGTCTGGAGGCATAATATTGCTCACAAGGTAGTTCATAATGTCTGCAAATCACGGTTCTTCCTCTTGCACCCCAAACAACTGCTCATCAGGAAAAGACTCATTAATCAATGTCTTATCCTGTGAAGTTACACTTGGATCTTCTAAACGAGAGAGATGATCAGTGACTTGATTCTCAATACCCTTTCTATCCTTGATTTCCAACTCAAAGTCCTAAAGTAAAAGAATCCATCGAATCAGTCTAGGATTCGAGTCCTTCTTCGAGACGAGATAGCGAATCGCAGCGTGATCAGTGAAAACTGTAACCTTCGTCCCAAGAAAATAAGATCGAAATTTCTCAAAACCATAGACAATAGCCAAAAGTTCTTTCTCAGTAGTAGTATAGTTCAGTTGAGCACCATTGAGGGTCTTACTAGTATAGTAGACCACCTGAAATATGTTGTTCTTTTTCTGCCCAAGAACTGGTCCAACTGCATAATCACTTGCATCGCATATGATTTCCAAAGGGTCATCCCAATTAGGTGTAGTTATGACAGGTGTTATGATTAAACTCTTCTTTAAGATCTCAAAAGCACCGAGACACTCATCATCAAACTTAAACGGGACATCTTTCTCTAGAAGATTGCACACGGGTTTAGAGATTTTAAAGAATTCCTTGATGAAACGGTGATGGAAACCCGCATGACCAAGAAATCTACGGACTCCCTTAACTGGAATAGGTGGAGGAAGGTTTTTGATTACCCCTACCTTGACTTTATCCACCTCAAGACCCTTACTAGAGACCTTGTGCCCAAGAATGATGCCCTGTTGCACTATAAAATGACATTTCTTCCAGTTGAGAACCACATTGGTCTTGAAAGAGATGTGTCCTAAGTCCAATCATGTATGATGATTTAGGAATAACTTTTATGTAATCTGTTTTGATTTCATTGATATTAATAAAAGACTTGTTTTGGTTTTATTGCGGGCTTTATCTATTTAAGTGTTTAAATAAAATATATCATAGTTTAGAGTAAAGCTTTTTATGGATTATGATGAGATCATAATAACGAGACCTAAAAGATGATAACTCTAAACTTAAATATTTCATGGTCGTAGGATTACTAACTGGTAATTAGTAACCCGCAAAGATCGGTACATACTATGCTTGCTTCATTATGAAGGAAGTCTGTTCTCATAGACATTTGTGTGGTGACACTATAGCTAGTATGTAGGTGCTTATTATATAATAAGTTCACTGAGCATGACTCACACAGCTGAACAATTGATGGAGTTCACTCACGTGTCAGCAGCTGTTCACATAGTGATAGTTGTACAAGTATCATTAGACTTGAGGTCATCATAGTCATCTTGTGTACACTGAACTATGCTTTGGTTTAGTTCTTAGTCTCAGGGATAATTATAAGGGCTCTACTGGGTATAGGAATTTGTACACGAAGATAGTGTATGATCAATAAAGGATCTACCCCTTCTAGTGAAGGCAGAGAATATTCAATGCTGATCCTCTTATGCTAGTTCAGAAATCTCTGGCCAGAGTGAATGAAATTAGAAAGGAGTTTCTAATTTACATTAAATAGAACTAAGCATAGTGAATGGGAAAGCAAATGATTAAATAAGATAGGCTTGACACAAGTTCCATGCCTTGTATTTAATCGTGACATTGCAGGGTAGAAGAAATTGATTGTACGGTAACTACTCATTGAATAGGTTCTTGGTATTTTAAGCAGTGAATTCGTATTATCCGGATAGTCGCGATATGCTGAGAAGTATCCCTCACGATGTAAAATAAATATGATTAATTTATTAATTAATCATATTTAATGAATTAGAGAATTTATATAAATAATGATAAAATAGTTTTATTATTATTTATTTCTACTACCGGCTTAATATTGAACCTACAGGGTCACACCATAAAAGAGAGTGATTTAATGGTGAAGGAATTAATTAATAATGGCTGGTAATTATTTATTTGTGAAATAAATAATTAATTAGAAGATTTAATAATTGATTAAATGAAATTTAATTAATTCTTAATATTATTAATTAAGAATTTAATTTTGGAAATTAAATCAAGTGAGAGAATTATTTTTCTAAAGTGTTTAGAAAAGGGATTAATGATTAAAAGATGTCTTAATTATTAGTTAATTGGTTAATAAGAATAATCAATTAAAAGGTTAATAATAATAATATTTTATGGAAAATTTTCAACTGAAAATTTTGCCTAGAAATATACTATTATAAACCTTATTTGCCTCAACCCAAATAAAAACCCTAATTCTAAAGTAGAAATAGAGGGAGGCAACTAGTTCTCTCAACCTCTTCCTCCTCCATTACATTGATCTCTGGGTCGATACTGGTGGAGTGCTTCACACTTGAGGAGCAGCTGCTAGGGATCTCCGCTCATCGTTCTTGGATCGCTATTAAAGACCTCCATCTTTCCATTAACGTAAAGCTTATTAAGGTAAACATACTGAACTACGAATTAAATATTATTTTTCGCATGGATCCTGTGGAGGGTTTCGGTTTTTTTTAAGATTTAAATTTACATTTTCTTTGCGTTTATGTGCTAAAAACCCTTCAATGGCATCAGAGCTACTTGCGAAAAGTTTTTAATTCGTTTATGTGTTTAACTATTTTCGATATATGAGCATGTACGTGATTCGCCATGATTTGATGTTGATATAATATGTTTATATATGTATGGTTTTGAATATATGATATTCATGTGAGTTGTATAATCATAAGATGATTATGTAATCTGTATATATACTAATATATACATGATTTATGTTTGTTCCAATTATGAGAATCATATTAGATACGGATTCTGAATTGGCTGCTGCAGATTTGCTGAAATATGGGGCTGTGTCCGATTTACGCAAACGAATACCCTATTTCATAGGTAAACGAGAGTTTGAACAAAACTGATAGACAAAGCTATCAACGACTCGTCTGTAAGGCGTTTGACGTAGTTTACTACCCATAATAGTGATTCTTTTTTTCTAATTTGATTCTGATTTTTCTGATTTTTGTCATATTTTTTATGATTAGATCATGGATTTTATGATAAGTTAAAGATTATATGTTTTAACATGCTTTTATGTGTTGTATGAGCATGATGGATGGTTATGGCCTTTCGACCTTGGTGTACTGGTTTTGGTTTTAAATACGACTTGCATGTCGTCAATCTTTGTAATCATAAATCTCGAATGTAACTCGAGTTATTCTTGTAAGTTCATTAGATTAATTTTACTTTCAATCTATGTAATATAATTGAAGACTCAAGAAGGCTATCCAATGGAGTTGATACAAAGAAGAAGACGAGGCATACAAGAAGTCTAAACAAAGAAGAAGACTTATGTAATAAGTAGTTGTATTTATTTCCATCACCATATTAGATTGACCTTGATCTTTATCATGAGCTTGATAAAGATCACATAGGATGGGGCCATAACCAAACACATTTACTTTATTTCACTTTACATTTACTTGTTTATTTAATTTTATATATGAGATATATGCCTATGTTTACCATGCGATGATAGATTTAAGTGAACTTAAATCAATATAAGGCGTGCTCTAGAATATCTAGAATAAGAATCGTTTCTTTCCTTAACAATAATATTATGAATACAATCATGAGATTCTTGTGTTTATAAAACACGTAATTAAATATGAATTTTCAATATTGAGAGAAAGGATGATTCTGTCAAAAGCAGATTTCTATCTGTAAGAAAGGGGTATTAAGTGACGCCTCTTGATAATGCTCCCCCCGATCTGGGAATCATCTGATTATCGATTATTGATTTGAAATATTTACTTTAAAAGGAAGAACCTCTTTATAATATGATTATGATTGTAACATAATATAATCCCTCTAAAATTAAATAATATCAAGTAGTAATTGGCCAATAACACAATGGGCTTGTGTCGGTCATAGCCTTCCAACATGGTAGAAAATGGTTCTTATTTTTAAATCATTGTCGTTTCGTGCTACAGCCGAGGGCTTTGATTTCGAAATAAGAAATACTTGTCTATTACATAGAGATGTGTACATTGAATTAAAATCTAAAGGTCGTTAAGTGCTGACAGCCGTGGGTCGTTGGAGACTGATTCAATTGTACGAAATGTTGGGTTAGACTTGACTTAGAATATTGAGTTTGTCGTGCTACAGCCCTGACTCAATTATTCAAGAGGCTAAAGTTTTATTAGGGAATAACATAAGATGTAATTGACAAGAGTTGTCTGCCTATTGAACATCACATGACGTTTCGTGCTACAGCCGAGGTTATGTGATGGAATGTAGGATCCCTATTCCCACTAGCATTATGAACGCTTAATTTTCACTTAGGGGTTGGATAAATTAGATAAACTAGTGGGAGCCACTTATGAATAAAGACCCGATTCATATAGTGTTTTGAAATGAAATTGAATATTTGCTAAGTGTTGGTATGTGTTCATCATTTACAGATTTACTATATTCGTTATGTCTTCTACACTATCACTCTGGAGTATAATACATGCTCACAAGTTGACTGGTCCTAATTTTGCTGACTGGCTTCAAAACTTGAGAATTGTTCTCAGGGTTGGGAAGCTGGAATATGTGCTTGACTCACCTAAGCCTACTGAACCTGCTAGCGATGCACATAATGATGAACATGTTGTGTATCGTAAGTGGATAGATGATGTAAATATTGCTCAATGTATCATGCTAGCTTCCATGAACATTGAGGTACAGAAGCAACATGAGCATACGGATGCTCACACTATCCTTATGCATCTACAAGAGTTGAATGATGTGGCAGGGAGGACAGCACGATATGAGATATCAAAGGAAATGTTCGGTTGTAGGATGTCTGAGGCATCATCTGTGAATGACCATGTACTTAAGATGATCAATTTGATTGAACATCTTGGACAACTTGGTTTTGCCATGGATGGGGATCTGAGCCAAGACTTGGTCTTGCAATCACTTTCAAGTTCGTTCTCGTAGTTTATTGTGAACTTTCACATGAATAAGCTGGATGTCAGCCTGCCTAAACTCCACAACATGTTGAAGACCGCAGAATCGAATTTTCCCTCTAAGAAGAGTTATGTTCTTCTAATTGGTGAAGGTTCCAATCCTAATAAAAGGAAGAAGAAACCTTCCAAGAAGAAGAAAGTAGGTGAGAAAAAGCCGGTTCCACCAAAAGCTAAAGACCCCAAGAGCAAAGCTGTTTGCTTTCACTATAACAAGGTGGGGCACTGGAAGAGGAACTATAAGGTTTATCTTGCAGAATTGAAGAAGAAGAAGGATAGTGAGACTACCGCTTCTGATTTAGGTATGTACATGATCGAAGTTAATATGTCACTAAGTCAAATTTCTATTTGGGTATTAGATACCGCCTGTTGTTCTCATATTTGCAATTCGTTGCAGGGACTAAGGAGAAGTAGGATTCTTGAAGAAGAGGAGGTGATTCTACGGATGGGAAATGGAGCAAGAGTTGCTGCTGAAGCTGTAGGATCATTTCATTTACATATGCCTACGCGCAAGACTATTGTTCTAAATAATTGTTATTTTGTTCCCTCGATTGTGAGGAATATTATTTCTATTCCATGTTAGACTTGGCTGGATTTTCGTTTGTTATTCAGAATAATAAATGTTCAATTCTTATAGATAACGTTCTTTATGGAAGTGGTATTTTAAACAATGGTCTATATGTATGTGACGTAGAGCATAATTTACTACAAATTGAACATATTAATAAAAGAAAAAGGGATGATGAAAATCTCACTTTCTTGTGGCACTGCGGACTTGGTCATATTAGTGAAAATAGACTGCGGACATTGCATAAGGAAGGGTTACTCGACTCCTTTGATTTTAAATCATATCCTACATGCGAGTCTTGTTTATTGGGTAAAATGACCAAATCTCCATTTAAAGGATATGGAGAGAGGGCTGCAGATTTGCTAGGATTGGTACACACAGATGTATGTTGACCAATGTCTACGCAAGCCATGGGTGGATTTTCATACTTCATTGCTTTCATAGATGATCGATCTAGATTCAGATATGTGTATTTGATGAAACACAAGTCTGAAGCCTTTGAAAAGTTCAAAGAATATAAGTATGAAGTGGAGAAACAAACCAAACATAGTATTATAACTCTTCGATCAGATCGAGGTGGTGAATACTTGAATGGAGAGTTTCTAGCTTATCTCAAAGAAAATGGTATAGTCTCCCAGTGGACTCCTCCATATACTCCACAGTTGAATGGGGTATCTGAAAGGAGAAATCGAACTTTGTTAGACATGGTTTGGTCCATGATGAGCTATGCGAATCTTCCAGTATTCCTGTGGGGTTATGCATTGGAAACCTCAGCATATTTTCTGAATAAGGTGCCTTCCAAATATGTTCCTCAAACTCCATATGAGATATGGAAAGAAAGGAAACCGAGTCTTAAACATGTTAAGATTTGGGGATGTCCAGCTTATGTCAAGAAAGTTGACCCAGATAAACTGGAATCTCGATCTGTAAAACGTAATTTTGTGGGATATCCTAAACATGTTAAGATTTCGGGTGTTTGTCTCCAGACATACTACCTTCTTTGGAAAACCAGTTTATCCTTGAAGGAAACAGTGGGAGCAAAATTGAACTTGATGAAGTTCAAGAAGCACAAACTACTACGGATCAAGTGGAAACACCTGTTCAGACTAAACAACCTTCTGTGGAACAACCCATTCGTAGGTCAGGGAGAGTGTCTCACCAACCTGAGAGGTATTATGGCCTTGTCATTGTGAATGACAATGAGTTGTCAATCATTGATGATGATGACCCTGTGACCTATAATGAAGCTATGAGTAGTGTTGACTCAGAGAAATGGCATAGTGCCATAAAATCCAAAATGGAATCTATGTATACCAACCAAGTATGGACTCTGGTTGAGGTGCCTGAAGGTGTTAAGCCTATTGGGTGCAAGTGGGTATACAAAAGAAAGATTGGAGAAGATGGGCAGGTGGAGACCTATAAGGCCAAGCTCGTGGCAAAAGGATTCAGACAAAGGCAAGGGATTGACTTTGATGAAACTTTTTGCCTGTAGCTCTGTTAAAATCAATTCGGATTTTGCTTGTGATTGCTGCTTACTACGACTATGAGATCTGGCAAATGGACGTGAAAACGTCCTTCCTCAATGGGAAACTTGTAGAGGAAGTGTATATGACACAGCCAGATGGTTTTCTTTCCAAGGGAAATGAACACCTAGTGTGTAAGCTGCTGCGAACCATATATGGTTTAAAGCAAGCTTCTCGTAGATGGAACATCCGTTTTGATGAGACAATCAAAGAGTTTGGTTTTATCAAAAACATAGATCAACCATGTGTCTACAAAAAGGTTAGTGGGAGTGCGGTAACATTTCTTGTATTGTATTGAAAGAGGAGACGTCAAGAGAGTTGACACACATAACAACGTAGCAGACCCACTCATAAAGCCACTTTCTTTAAGTCACTTTGATCGTCATAAAGACAAGATGGGTATTAGATACCAGAGTGATTGGCTTTAGTATAAGTGGGAGATTGAAAGAGATGTGTTCTAAGTCCAATGCAATTTGTTTTGATTGCATTGATATTAATAAAAGACTTGTTTTGGTTTCATTGCGGGCTTTATCTATTTAAGTGTTTAAATAAGATATACCATAGTTTAGAGTAAAGCTTTTTATGGATTATGATGAAATAATAATAATGAGACCTAAAAGATGATAACTCTGAACTTAAATATTTCCTGGTCGTAGGTTTACTAACTGGTAATTAGTAATCCGCAAAGATCGGTACATACTATATTTGCTTCATTATGAAGGATGTTTGTTCTCATAGACATTTGTGTGGTGACACTATAACTAGTATGTAGGTGCTTATTATAGAATAAGTTCACTGAACATGATTCACACAGCTGAACAATTGATGGAGTTCACTCACGTGTCAGCAGTTGTTCACATAGTGATAGTTGTACAAGTATCCTTAGACTTGAGGTCATCATAGTCATCTTGTGTACACTGAACTATGCTTTTGTTTAGTTCTTAGTCTCCAGGGACAATTATAAGGGCTCTACTGGGTATAGGAATTTGTACACGAAGATAGTGTATGATCAATAAAGGATCTACCCCTTCCAGTGAAGGAAGAGAATGTTCAATGATGATCCACTTATGCTATTTCAGGAATCTCTGGCCAGAGTGAATGAAATTAGAAAGGAGTTTCTAATTTACATTAAACAGAACTAAGCATAGTGAATGGGAAAGGAAACGATTAAATAAGATAGGCTTGACACAAGTTCCATGTCTTGTATTTAATCGTGACATTGCAGGGTAGAAGGAATTGATTGTACGGTAACTACTCACTTAATATGTTCTTGTTATTCTAAGCAATGAATTTGTATTATCCGGATAGTCGCGATATGCTCAGAAGTATCTCTCACGAGGTAGAATAAATATGATTAATTTATTTATTAATCATATTTAATAAATTAGAGAATTTATATAAATAATGATAAAATAGTTTTATTATTATTTATTTCTACTACCGGCTTAATATTGAACCTACATGGTCATACCATAAAAGAGAATGATTTGATGGTGGAGGAATTAATTAATAATGGCTGGTAATTATTTATTTGTGAAATAAATAATTAATTAGGAGATTTAATAATTGATTAAATGAGATTTAATTAATTCTTAATATTATTAATTAAGAATTTAATTTTGGAAATTAAATCAAGTGAGAGAATTATTTTTCTAAAGTGTTTAGAAAGGAATTAATGATTAAAAGGTGTCTTAATTATTAGTTAATTGGTTAAAAAGAATAATCAATTAAAAGGTTAATAATAATAATATTTTATGGAAAATTTTCAGCTGAAAATTTTGCCTATAAATATACTATTATAAACCCTATTTGCCTCAACCCAAATAAAAACCCTAATTCTAAAGTAGAAGTAGAGGGAGGTAACTAATTATCTTAACCTCTTCCTCTTCCATTACATTGATCTCTTGGTGGATACCGGTGGAGTACTTCACACTTGAGGAGCAGCTGTTAGGGATCTCCGCTCATCGTTCTTGGATCGCTATTAAAGATGTAACACCCCCAAATCCGGGGTCGGAGATTCGGGTTGTCACGAGCTCCATTTCCCTTATCAATACTTAATCTTAACAGTCAACCAACTAATGAGTACTGTGACCCCACAATATACACACACACACACACCACAAGTTATAGTCTCAGAGATGAATACCAAAAATAACACAAGTCATTTTATTCCACAATTATAAACTGTTACACCTTAAAAGGGTTTCTGAATAAATTTATATTTCTTTGCCATTATTACAATTCATATAGATACATAAGTCTGGTACATCAGAAGTTGAAAGTCTAGCCTATTGGTAATTTCTACCTCAGCTATAGCGGCATCAACGCTTCCCGAAAACTGTGGAACGTTTCCTAAACTCTTGCGAATTAGAAGCTTGGTCCTGTTCATCTTTTCTATCTATTATTGTGTGATGAAAGAAGAAAGCAAGGGTGAGCAACAAGCCCACCGAAATAATATGTATAATAATTAACAATATATGAGCATTCTCATAGTACTCATGAAAGTCTTGGTCAAGAAGAAATGAACCAAGCTGATATCTTAACGTGACCAACTCGCAAAATATTCAGTATATATATACATATATACTTTTCACAATCTTTGAAATCCTCTGACATGTATAATGTACACCGAGTTTCAGTTTATAACTGTATAAAAATATCATTGCAAGGTGATCTCATATATCTAACCTTGTCTCAACGTTTTTCTGAAAATCTTTGACATGCATAAGATAATCATTTACTAGATATAAGTTTAAAAGATGAAGTTACAAGTTACTCCAATATACTTATATCTTTTCCGAATACTACTTGAACTACCACCGTTCAATGTATAAATAGTTCATCCCATAGATTAAGCTACAAGACAAAACTTGTATATAATCAATCTTTAAAATATCATCAAAATAAAATGAAGTTACGAGATACTTCATTTGATGCAAACATCATTTTAAAAACTCGACCCTGCCAACACTCAACAATCGCCCAACCGTAGCCTTTCTATCGAAGTGCTATGGGTAGTATTGCAGAAATATCCAATTGAATGATGAATTCATTACGGGAGTTTGCCGCGCTAGGAAGACCACTTACGATGATCAGTCGTAGTAGTGCAACCCCACCATTTTCTACATGTAGAGGAAAACCTGTCGGATTTACTTGTCAACCGAACACTGGACTCCTAAGGAATGGACCGTCTTAGCAAAACTTCCAGGCCATTTGGGCCAATATAATAAGGCTGGGTCGGCGCCACTCGACCACTTACGCCACTCCTAGTTCAGATGAAATCCATGACTCTGAAACGTAAAGCTTGTCCCCCCTTTCCCCAAGTAGAAACTTGTTGATACGGCTCCACCAAGAAGTCGTATCTAGTTGGAAAGGAAAACTCACCGATATTTCCCAGGCGGTGTCTATTAATGGATTAACTTGTTCTAAGAATTTTACTTCCCGAGTGTTGGGTAAGTAATCAAAAACTCTTTTATCAAAACAGCAACCTTGTTGTGAATATAAAACACACCACAGAGCCGGATCCCTCAGGTTTTAAGCGAGTATTTAAATCCCCTTCGAAAGGAGGATCTTAAATATAAAAATGAGTTTTGGGATCCGCCCTGACCTTTAAAAATCATTTTGAAGACTCGAAAATATTTTTAAGAATGTTTGGAGTAATGCTGATTTAATAAAATAAATCAGTCCCAATATATTAGAAAATATCTGAATATTATTATTTAAATAATATTCCCATAAAGAATAATCTTTATAAAAATAATTGAAGTAGAAGTTTTAAAACTTATACTTGAAATGAATATTAAATAACCAAAGATATACTTATACGAAAGTACTATCTTTATTTGAATAATCAAAAGTGAGTTTGATTATCGACATATTATTCTTTAATAAAATAAAGAATAATAATTAGTAAATAATCAGAGTCATAAGTCCTCGAATGAATATTCAAATAATAATATTCATTAAATAAAATAAACGGAGTCATATGTCCTCGAATGAATATTCAAAATAATATTCATTAATAAAATAAACGGAGTCATAAGCCCTCGAATGAATATTCAAAATAATATTCATTAATAAAATAAAGTTATCGAATAAACCTTATTTGATTCATAGTTTTAAAAACTATATCTATATATATATATATATAAATATATATATAATATACTCGGGAACATCGACTCCCGGTTTTAGAAAATGTTCACCTTTGGGTCCCCTATACTAAGGGTATACGCAACTACTGCTTATCTCTAGCATAGGTATTATGCAACTTATAAGCAATTGAATCAACAATATATATCAAGATTACGAAATAGACATGCATATATACCATATCACATGCTCCAATATATCGCAAGATTTGCTAATTAACCACCATGCATCTATCACAAGATAATGCATATACATATGTATACATCACAACAACAGTATAACGGGTAGAAAACTTGCCTAAGCGACTGGGGGTGGTAAAAGTCCTGGGATGAGTCTGGTAACCTATAAACCACATATAAGTTGGAATTAAACCAAAGTCGCTTAAGAATCTATACTTTAACCAATTAGACTCTAACGTTCGCTTTGCGCTTAATGATTCTCTTAAGTCGCTCGAGTACCCTCGGCTCCACCATTTTTAATAAATTAACCATTAAGAGTTTTAAGGAGATTCTTTCGCGAGTGCCTTATCAACTGCCTAATACACTTTACATAAATGTTTCATACTCCAATTAGTCATTTAAGGTCCTTAACCAATGTTTCAAATAAGGCGAGAGGTAATGGTTCGTTCGCGAAACGCCGTTACTTAAAACGGTCGTTTCTCCTAAACCGTACATCAGATTCAAACGAAACACATATTAAAACGAAGCTCGTAACATGAAATATCTAATCATGGTAGTGGTCAAAACCTAATAGTGAGTTCTCGGGTCCTGATGTTAAGAACAAAAACAGTCTAAAGTAAATCGGACATTACGACGGCTATGTTTACGCGATTACCAATTTTTATTCTACTCCAAATCAACCACAAACCAACCACAATTCAACCATACAACCAAACTCCATCCATACATCACTACAACAGCCCCAACACCTCAAGTTTTCCAATTTATATTAATCTCAAACATGAACTAAAACTATTCTTAAGTTCATTAACTAATAACCAAGATTTACAACTCCAAAAACATCACAAAACCAACTAATCTCTACATATTCAATCAACATGCTTCTCATGAACTATCCTACTCATAATAAGCTCTTAATATTCAATAACAATTCTAGGTTAAGAGATTATACCTTCCTTGGTGAGTGAGAGTAACTAAGGAGCTTGGAATCACCCTTGAAAGTCCTTACCAAAGCTTAATCTAACCAAAAACACAAGATCAAACAATTTAAATTTCTTGAAAATACTACTCACTCTCTTCTTAAATGATTTATTGAAAGAGATCATGAAGGAATTTGGAGCTTAAACTCCTAGGATAGCCATAACTAATCATAAAGAACCTTGGATAATTACCTTGCAATTTAACAATGGTTGGATCTTGGATTTTGAAATTTTTCTCTTTGAAAAAGAAGAAAAGCCGAGAGCTTTGTTGCTTGAAATGAAGTCAAGATGTGTTTTTGTGTTTGTAATTTGTTTTGCTTGGTTGCTAGGTTTTTGTTTTGTTTAATTACCCTTTTAACCAAGTAAAATTGTGTGGTTAATAATCAACCACACTTCCTTCCTTTTTGGTCATGCTTAGGTCATCAATCTTATGACATCTTCCCATGCTTGTCCTCTTCTTATTGGTTTGATGACATCATCCTCACTAACCTCTTTGATTAGCTTCTAATTACTTGGCTAATGACCGCTGATCTGTTATACGGTTTGCTTAACTTTCGTTCTCGTTTATCGTTTGAGGGATCATACCCGGGATCTCATTACTTGGGTTCCCTTAACCTTTCTCAATATATTATATTCCTTTTATGATCCTCTCTTATAATCCTTGAATTTAAATCCTTTTTATCCTGTTCCCTTATACTCAATTTTTTTGGTATCTGGTAGATTTTCGGACAAGTCAAAGTGCTCGAATTTGGATTTTGACGATCTTTACATACACTTATATCCCATATAAAGTACTAATAAGATCTCAGAATAACAATAGAAGAACCTCTACATAGTGTGGCATGGAAAGTTTTTTTATTCAGCATAATCAGCAAAACACTATTCATAAGGCTTATTAAAAGTACAAAAATTTTGGGGTTATTACAAAAGACCTCCATCTTTCCATTAACGTAAAACTTATTAAGGTAAATATACTGAACTACGAATTAAATATTATTTTTCGCATGGATCCTGCGGAGGGTTTCGGTTTTTTTTAAAATTTTAAATTTACGTTTTCGTTGCGTTTGTGCTAAAAAACCCTTCAAGTCTCAACATACCTTTTAAGGACGGCGCTAAGATTTTGCAAGCACTCGTCAAAAGAATCACCGAACATAGAGAAATCGTGCATGAACACCTCCACATTCTGACCAATCATATCAGAGAAAATGGCCATCATACATCTCTGAAATGTGGCAGGTGCACCACACAAACCAAAAGAAACTCTTCTGAAGGGAAAAGTACCAAATGGATAAGTGAAGGTAGTCTTTTCCTGATCTTCTGGAGCAATGCAATCTGATAATAGCCTGAATAGCCATCCAGAAGATAATAGTACTCATACCCAGCCAACCTGTCAAGCAACTGATCAATAAAAGGAAGAGGGGAGTGATCCTTCCTTATTGATTTGTTCAGCTTTCTGTAGTCCACGCAAACTCTCCACCCAATGACTGTTCTAGTAGGAATGAGCTCATTCTTTTCATTAGCTACCACGGTGATGCCTCCTTTCTTCGTCACACACTGAACTGGACTCACCCAAGTACTTTCATAAATGGGATAGATGATACCTGCATCTAGCCACTTGAGAATTTCCTTCTTCACAACTTCTTTCATGATCAGATTAAACCTTCTCAGTTGCTCAACAGTAGGCTTGCTACCTTCCTCTAGCAAAATTTTATGCACACAATAAGAAGGGCTAATTCCCTTGATATCTGCTATAGTCCATCCAATTACCGATTTGAACTCTCTAAGAATTCTCAAAAGTTTTTCCTCATCACTACCTAAAAGTTCAGATGCAATAATAACAGGCAAAGTAGATGCATCACCTAAAAAAGCATACCTTAAGTGTTCAAGCAATGGTTTAAGCTCAAGTGTAGGAGCTTCCTCAATAGATGGATTGAGGCGCTTTGGAGAATTTTTCATCTCCTCCAATCCAAGAGATTCAAAAGGCATATCCAGCCTTCGTTTCCAAGGAGAAGCATTTAAATATTGCAACTGCTCATCACCTTCGTCATCTTCACTATCTGAATTTCCCAATAAGGCTTTCTCTAAGCCATCAGACCTTAGCATTTGATCATGTAAGAACCCTGATTTTTGTAATATTTTAAAACTTCTGTGAATAGTAACTTGAGATGATTAAGTAATACGTATGGGGATCATTATAAAATGAATAGTGGAATTTTGAGAATCCGAGATCATATTCTTGTTTATCGAGGAAAATAAGTGAATATAAAAGCCGACGGAATTCGAAGATTCACGATTATACTACGTGTTTTTGTATCCGTAAAGAATGGCATAGAACTGGGAATACTACGTGAAATAAATAATATATCAAGGTGTTTCAATGATCAAGAGAAGGAATGGAATTGGTTATAGGATTATAAGCGATAAAAGAAATCGCTACGAAACAAGTCGTTATACGTGCAAACTATCGGAATGGAACGACGATTGCGTTTACGATAAATAAACGAATGAGAAATTAAATCCCATGCAAGTTGGCCATGCATAACCAAGTCCTAACTAGTAGTTAGGAGGGTAACTAGATGATTAGAAGTTAACTAGAATAGTTAGTGGAATAGTGTTGAATAGTGATCGGAGACAAACAAGTACACAAGCCATACTTCTCCCTTTTCTCACTT
This sequence comes from Apium graveolens, assembly GCF_009905375.1. Classification (NCBI taxonomy): domain Eukaryota; kingdom Viridiplantae; phylum Streptophyta; class Magnoliopsida; order Apiales; family Apiaceae; genus Apium; species Apium graveolens. Next base: position 110,606,551 of record NC_133657.1, read on the forward strand.
CACCACACAATCAAACCAACCCATAACTTTGCCAATTTATTGTCAAATCTGCTGCATACATCCCATATATTCATTATACACTCCCACACTTTAGCCACAAAAGAAAACAACCCCTTTTCCCTCACTTAAAGCTCTCCCATTTTTCATTCCAGCAGTTCGGGTTTTCTGAGCAAGGGAGAAAGAAAAATTCATAACTCAAAATATACTCATTCAAATATCATGAAATTTTTACCATAGCTTCTCTATATCATGGGTAAGCTTCGTGCCAAATTTCAGCCTCAAATTATTATTTTTAAATTTTATAAAAATATTTGAATGAGGTGCTGAAAGGTAACTCCGAAATTCTAACTTGTTTCTTGGTTTTATTTCTTAAGGATCCAGCCCTTCTAAGTGTTTTCTAAGAAAACCAAGCCTCAATAATCCTAGAACTAACCTTCCTAGTGTTCAATAAGGTATAACTTTCAACCCTTCAAGGTTTTATGGTTGGATTTAAGAGTTATGTTTGTTGTAGTGTTAAGATCCAAAGGATTGTGTTTGTTTGAGTTTGTATTGATTATGTTCTTGCTAAAGGCTTGAGATGTTGAGTTGTAATCCATGTATGTGGTACTAGATAGAGCATATAAGGTGTATGTGGGTGGATCTTGAGAAGTACTTGTGTTTATGATGGTTATAGGTACTGATTGTGTTAAGATGAAGTAGTAGAAATTGAGTTTGGGCATTCTTGCACTTGATCTGTTTTCTGCAGGACATTCGGCCATGAAAATGGTTAAAATTTGAAAACCACTGGCCATTACCAGATAGATCTTGTTTTTTAGTTTCTATACATGTATAGATCATCATGAGGATATTTACGGTTTAGGAGTTATGGTCGTTTTAGTGTAAAACATTTCTGCGATTAGCCAATTGCACTTAAGTCCTTTTGCATGGTGATTTTGAAGGACTTCAAATAATTTCAAGATTCTGGAAAACTTAATGAAAAATGGATATGACAGTACAGAAGACTGTCCAAAAAGAATTTTGAGTAAATATTAATTTTTCGATTCTATAAAAATGTTTTGGTAAAGCGAGCGCAAGCGAGAAACGCATAAAAACCTAGTTTTGACGTGCGTTTTCTCACGTTCGAGCTTAAAACTCGAAATGGACTTTCTAAAGTGAACGATCGATTTCAAAACTCGACCATGTTATAAATTGAGAATATAAGTGTTGAGAATGTGACGATCGGAGATTCGTTATACTTGAGTAGTTGCGAAAGTTGCTTAATAAAAGCGAGACGTTAATCGCGTACTAACTTAGACCGTTGGTTCTTGTTTATAGATCGCCAACCAAACACCAGAGACCATACCACTTCGATTACTTGAGGCAAGTTTTCGAAACCCTATCTCATACTATCCATGCTATATATATACTGTTGTGATATTGATGCCATGATTACAGTTCAAATATATATGCTTGTCTATGATATCAATGCATACGAATTATGCGATTGTTTACGAAAACAAATTTTATTTTACACGAGTATGAGAACTTGAAACGTATTTCAAATATAATATATGATAATGGGAGTCGGAGATATTTTAATAACGATTGAATTCCGGAGAGAGCCGGACGCGAAAGATTTCTATTTCGATAAACAAAGTACGTTCGCGTAATATATATATCAAGCGAACGATTGAGGTTTTGACTTAAACTTCGAGAAATATTGGTTTATTCATTTAAAGGACACCCTTACTCGATTGATTATTTTATAATGTGATACTTAAGGGATTATTAAATATCCATAAAGTATTTAAAAATATACTGAATACTTTATAAATCATTTCACGTTATTTAATAAAGATTTAACTATTCAAAGAGCAATTATAGGATACCAAATCCTGTTTTGATTATTTGATTAAGGTGTCTCCATTCGTTGGACTTTATTCAGAAATATTTTATATTTAAGGTTTTTTATTAATTCATTGAACCTTAATTAGAAATACTTTGTACTTAAGATTTTATCAATTCATTGAACCATATTCAGAGATATTTTATATATAAGGTTTTTATCAATTCATTAAACCTTATACAGAGATGTTTTATTTATAAGATTTTATCAATTCATTGAATCCCTCCTAAATTATTATGAGACCTTAGATATTTAATATCTTCGGACTTCTAAAAACTTATTTAAAAATAGACATAGTTCCCAAAGGTACTTTCTAAATTATTCAAAACTCTTGAAAGAGATTAATCATCTGAAACTTATCAAAACCTTAGGGAACTTAGTCTAGAAGCATGAAGGTTTTGCTTCCTCGCTCAATGAAAAAAAAGTGAACAATATATGTAAAACTCTACTACGGTTAAGGGTCGAAAATGATTTTAAATTCAAAACTCCGACAATGCCCAATGATCAATTGTAATAAAAGTGACGGATAAATTACCTTGTTTAAAGGTCAACTAAGAACGATCTATTCCTTCGATAAAGGATTTTATGTAAATAATATAATTATTTTGGGACTGGAATGTGGCCTACCCGGCATGGAGACGTATCGGGTAGTGACCAAGCGCGGAGTGGCGCAGTATACAGTTATATGGTCTCTGTGACCATTGACTTTCAGACTTGCACGGAAATGGCAACCATCGTGTAATGTCTTGATAAGCCCAAAGGCGGCTAGTTTTGTATTCCTTCTACTAGTAGAGAAAATTTCGTATTCGGCTGATCACCGATACGTGGTTTATTCCAGTATAGTCCCTTTCTTCCATTTTGGAAAAACTGTTGTGAAAAATACAACAGAGAGCCGATAAGGCTGAGTTTTAAACAAGGATATTGATGAATATATATCAAATCCATTTGAGAAATCTGCCGATAAGGCCGAGTTTAAATAAGGATGTTGATGATTATATATCAAATCCATTTGAGAAATCTGCCAATAAGGCTGAGTTTTAAATTGGGATGTTGATGAATATACATCACACCCATTTGAGAATCTTGGTTCGAGCAACATCTTGAGATTTTGAAATAAAATGAGTACGAGTATAAAATGATTTTGAGAAAGAGATGAATACAAGTATCCAGTGGATATACTATTGTAGTTGATTTTGAGAATATTATAAATTTGACAAGCATATAAACTTTCAGAACGCTTTGGAGATACAAAGTATAATTGTTGGTTTTATTTATCCTTACATACTTAATTATGGGGATATATACCTTGCTCAGCTATAATGCTCACCCTTGCTTTTATATATCATATCACAACAGACTACCAGCATGGATCAGACCAGGACTACTGTCCGTAGGCGGGTAAGGAACGCTTGTGAGTTCTGTAGGCTTTTTGTGCGCCAGCCCCGTCAGGTAGATAAGTGAAGATAATTTATTTGATACTGTATCCAAGCATATAACCTGTGTGTGTGAGTTTGAATAAAAGGTCGAGTAATATTGTGAAAAGAGAATTATTTAATTAATAAGTGATCGTAACGACCCGAATTCACGACCTTGGATTTGGGGGTGTTACAGATCAAGTTCTGAAGTCACCACAGAATCGACCAACTCCACTTTTAAGCACTCCTTATTATAAGTAGGGAATTTCATACCATTGAAAATATTGAATGTCACATCCTGATCCAGCACTCTCATAGTGAGCTCACCCTTTTGCACATAAATCAAGGTTCGGCACGTAGCCAAGAAATGTCTTCCCAAGATTATGGGAATCTTCTTATCCTCCTCGAAATAAAGAATTACAAAATCAGCAGGAAGGATGAGTTTTTCCACCTTGACCAAAACATCATCCACAATGCATCGTGGATATGTAATAGAACGATCAGCGAACTGCAAGGACATATAAGTAGGCTTTGGATCAGGCAAATCTAACTTTTTGAAGACAGACAAAGGCATCAGATTGATGCTAGCTCCCAAATCACATAAACACTTGTCGAAAGACAAGTTTCCGATAGTGCAAGGAATAGTGAAGCTTCCAGGATCTTTAAGCTTCAGAGGAAACTTCTGTTACAGCACAACGTTGCATTCCTCCGTGAGAACAACGGTCTCTAAGTCATTTAGCTTCATTTTCCGAGAGAGAATACCTTTCATAAACTTCGCATAGCTAGGCATTTGTTCAAGAGCTTCAACGAAAAGTCTGTTGATATGAAGTTACTTGAACACCTCTAGAAACTTTTCAAACTGCTTATCCAGATTTTTCTTCAACAGCCACTTAGGAAAAGGAGGTGGAGGATAGATCTGTTTCTCCCTTTATTACCCTCAAGAGGAGTGTGTTCCACAGTAGTCTTCCTTAGTTCCACTTCTTCTTCCTTCTGCACTTCTTCCTCAGCCACAACTTCATCTTCTGAAACTTAAGATTTTCAGGATTTGCAACCTTCCTAGACCTCAATGTGATTTTCTTGACTTGCTCTTTAGTTTCTCTCTTACCTGGCACTTCAGTGTCACTAGGGAGTGTACCAGGTTGTCGATTCAGCAAGGCATCAGTAATCTGCCCAATTTGATTCTCCAAGGTCTTGACAGACACGGCTTGGCTCTTGCACATGAGCCTCAATTCCTCTAGTTCATATTTTTCATTAGATTGAGGTAGCTGCTGAAGTTGGAGTTATTTTCTTGGTGCATACTGCAGTTGTTGAAAACCAAGAGGGTTATATTACTTTGCTGCATATGGCTGATAAGGCTATTGCACCGCATTCTAAGTGTTGCTCCCGCTGAAGTTAGGATGATTGTAGTTGTTGGGATGATAGGTGGCTGGAACTGGCTGCTGCGATCTCTGAAAGTTGCTCACAAACTGAGTTGATTCACTAGAATTAGCACACTGATTAGTCTCATACGCTCCAGCACAAAGCTCACAGACACTAGTGATCTGATTAACTCCATAATTAGCCAAAGAATGCACCTTCATCGTCAAAGCTTGAAGTTGAGCAGCTCTTCCAAAATTCCTGCTACTTTGCCTTGCGGCATTCTCTGAGTTGGATTTTGGTATTCATTCGCAGCCATCAGCTCAATCAATTCATAAGCTTCATTGTAGCTTTTAGCCCATAATGCTCCGCCTGATGCTGCATCAAACATGGGTCTAGAAGTTGCACCCAACCCATTACAAAAGCAGTTAATGATCATCCAGTCAGGCATCCCATGATGAGGGCACTTTCTAAGCATCTCCTTGTAACGATCCCACGCCTCACATAAAGATTCTCCAGATTGTTGAGCTAATTGAGTGAGTGCCTTTCTGATTGCAGCAGTCTTCGCCATAGAAAAGAATTTAGTTAGGAACTTTAGAGCAAGATCCTCTCATTTGGTGATAGACCCTGGTGGTACAGAATATAACCAGCACTTAGCTTTATCCCGCAGAGAGAATGGGAAAAGCCTCAACTTAAGCGCATCTTCAGAAACTCCATTGAACTTGAAAGTGTCGCAGGTCTCAATGAAATCTCTGATGTGCATGTTGGGGTCTTCTATAAGAGAACCCCCAAACTGAACTGAATTATGTAACATCTGAATCGTGCTCGACTTGATCTCAAAGGTGTTAGCCGCGATGGCAGGTCTCATAATGCTAGAATGAATATCATTGATCTTCGACTGAGAATAGTCCATCAAAGCCTTCAGATTTACTTCTGGTTCTCCCATTATGACAAGAGCTTCTTCTTCAACTTTTTCTACTTCCTCAAAAACTTGGTGCGCTACTACAACTTCTTCCTCGGCTTGATGCAAAGTTCTCTTACGACACCGAGAACGTGTATGCATATATGCTTGCTAGAGTACCTAAAACATGACAAGGGAATAAGTAAGTAACAATGTCCAAGTCAATGAACTTTAACGACCACTGATGATAAACACATAAACTAAAAATTAACACCGAGTCCCCGGTAGCGGCGCCAAAAACTTGTTAGGGCGAAAACACGCACTAATATTCACGCAAGTATACGTGATTACAAGTAATATAGAAACAATTCTAGTTCCTTCCCACGGAGACTGGTTTAGGTTAATCTCAATCAATGTACTTATGCAAAAATGGTATGGTTATTATTCAATGCTAAGACGGATAATAAATTGGTTTTTTTATACCTAAGATTGTTAACTAACATGCAATTAATTAAGAGATTAAAAAGGTTGATTTACTTATACAACACAATTTTGGGATTCTAACTTCATTACTACTTCATTCAATAGCCTTTTTGCTCTTAACCTTAGCATGCAATGGTGATGACACTAATCAGATAACACAAAACTAGTAAACGCCAACTTTCGTCGTACGAATACCATACTACCAGACATCCACAAAAGAGATAGAAGCTGAATAGACACCAATTATATTGAGACCCTATATGTCTATAGAATTTGACAACATAACGGTTTAATGCACAAGTTATCTATCTTGATTACATAGGGCAAGTAAGATGGTTAAAATTACCTACGAATCATGCATAACAATACATGAACCTATCCTAACATGGCAAGTTCTAAACCTCTAAATTCACTATCGCTTCATTAGAAATTAACACGTTATCTTATAAGTTCACGATGATCATAAGACGAATAAGCACAACCAATACTAGGATATCATACAATCACCACATGCTAAGGTATCAACATAATTAACTAAAGAAATCCATATATAAATCCGCTAGAACCACACGATAACGATCAGCCCATAATCAGACTCATCATCAATGTGGGTTCTGATGAAAGCATGGTATAATAAACTAGGTTTTTATAAAACGAATATTAAAACCAAGTACGTTAACAATAGTATAGGTTCAACAAATAAGAAAACTAGCATCCAAGATTACAACTTAAAATAAATCACAGGAATAAACTAGAACCTATTCGCCTTGGTTAAATTATGATATACGGTCTTCTTCTTAAGCTCCGGTACGTCTTGTTATGAAAAATGATCTTAAGTTGTCATTATATAGCAGTCCATGCAGATTAGAAGCCCGGAAATCAGAATTATAAGAGAATCGAAATTCTTTCATCCCGACCTGGCGCGGCCGTGCGCTTCACCAGCGCGGTCGCGCTGACCTTCTGTACTTATGGCGCGGCCGCGTGCTAATCCAGCGCGGGCTCACCGTTCTTCTGAAAAAACTTCTGATTCTGCTTTTATTTAATTGTTGGTTCTTGACAGTCTTTGCACAAACGATCTTCATGACATCTTTCTAACACCATTTTAGCATCAAAGCAATGCTAAATCACATGGATTCCTGATATATACCTGAAATGCAAAACACTACAAAAAACATCAAAAACACAAATAACTTGAGTATAAAATACCAATTCAAGTCCTTATGGAGCACTCTAAATGGACATAAATGCCACTTAATAGAAGTCCACAAGGGCATATGTAAAAATCACTCGGGAAGTAGTTCGATAGCTCTGAAAATCCTTCGTCAGGGTTAATATTGGCCGGTACTAAAAAAAGATGCCTTTGAGTTTTCTCGAGATTGCGTTCAGTGCCAATGTTATGCCAACAATTGAAGCAACACACCTTGATTTTATCTCTCACATTATGACAATAATCATTTGTTTGAGATCTCTGTGAGTTGGCCTCGTTGTTGTCTCTATACATTTATTTGACCCACTCCTTCCTTATGGGTAACAACTTGCTCCCATCCTCTCTCTTTCGAGCCATTTCTCCTTAGTGAGTAACAACTGATTTCCACCTGCATCTATTTATCCCTTGAGTCATTCCTCGTGATCCTTCAAAAATCCCACCATTTTTTTCAGTGTCATAGTATTCAAATTGCCAAATTGCTCTTTATTGGAGGAAATTTGCAAAAATTTTGATGGTACTGCACCTAACAATGTTTTGACCATGTACCTCTCTACTATCTGTTCTCCCTGTACTCGTATATTTATGCCTAACCCAGTCAATTTCATACTGAAATCATCAATTGTCTTTGTATCCTTCATGACCATGAACTCAAACTCGATCTTTAGAGTTTGTCCCTTCGCTATCTTGACACGCTCTGCTCCTTGGCACATTACCTTGATTGAGTCCCAAGCTTCTTTAGCAGTCTCCTTGTAAGCAAGATAAAGAAGCACATCTTTCGGTATGGCCTGGTAAATGCTTCCAGAGCAATTTTATCCATTTTTTCATCAACCAATATTGATATTGGGTCCTTTGGTGATATGGCCTCCCAAACTCCATGGGCCTGCATATACACATTCATCTTCATAACCTATGGCATATAGTTTGGTCGATACAGCATGTGATACCTTAAGCTGATCGCTCCTCCTTTATTTTTCCCGATTTCATCATTTGTACCTTTGGCGTGTATTTGGGCATTACTTGGACAACCAAAACTCTGATACTAGATTATTGGCACAAAGATATAGTTGTATATAAAGTTTTACTGTTTGTATAAATTAATGGGAAAAATGAGCGTTCAAATTCTCAATCTTTATCAATTATAGAGTACAATACTTATACTAACTAAAAAAAGGTAATGTCCTACAATATAATAGGATCTGTATAACTTAAGTACTATTTTAATTTAAACACTAATGTTATGTTAACGTTTATCCAGCACTACTTCTACAAACTTTCTAGACCACATTCACACACACATGACAAGTAGTGTGCGTTACAGCATCGACTAGGACAACTCAAAAAATAAAATAACTCCCAAGTTTAGATTAATAAGCCTAACACAGTCGACCGAAGAATATACAATACCCGAAATTGACGAAAATCTCCAATGTTTGCCCTCCGATTATTTACAGCTGAAAATATATCATAGATTATTGGTCAGTTGATGATGAAGAGAGATTGAGATTAATAGCCTTGTTTGAATTAGGAAGTGCATGGGCATAATATAATTTTTGCCGCTCATCTGCTTGTGAATCGATGATGAGAGGCAATGAAGCCATGACTTTGTTTTGGTCAAAAAATATGATTGCAAGCCATAAGAAATTCAACTAGTGAAATGAGAATACAAAATTGTGTATATTCAAAGGGGGTGAAGGGAGAAGTGGGAATATAACACTTTAGAAGTATAAATCTTTGGTGGGGTTGTGGTTATGTAAAACTTATATATGTAATTTAATCATCTTAAAAGAATATGTAAATAATATGAAAATAATTATTTAGCTTTTAGTAATAAATGAAAAGCATAAAAGTGTTGTACAAACTTGCATGCAAGAACATATATAGTTGGTTAGTGATAAGATAATGCAATTAGCTAAACATAGCAAAATTCACTAATAGCAAAAGGGATTAAAATATGTTTTTACGAGATTTTGGTCAAAGATGACCCCAATTTTAACAAGATTTTAGAGGAGATGATGCAGTATTTCATAAAGTAATTATTGCCTTAAAAAAATTTGTTGATTTCTTTATATTTTAATAAGAAAGAGATACCAAGAACTTGCCATCTTAACAAATGTGTATAAAAAGCAAATGTGTGTACAAAATATATTAACTTATGTAATTGGAGGTTATAAAATCAACTACTGTCATAAATTTTTGTAGTTATTTTAGTTTTTACACCTATTTTTAGATATAAAAAATGTTTTCAGAAAAATTATTTACATACTTTTTTTATGAATAAAAAGTTAATCGAAGTTTGTAACAAACTTTTGTATAAATATACATTTTAAAATATTAAAATACCATTAAAATATTAAAATAGTAACAAACATTGAACTGAGGAAATATTTCTTATTTTCACAAGAAAAATATTGAAACTCTTTTGGGAATTAAATAATAATAGTATTTAAAACATATTATTTATGAACATACAGGGACCATCTTTGTTTTTCATAAAATACTGGTAAGAGATTACAAAGGATATATATATATATGCCAATCACTCTCCCATATCTTGAAATCCGTAATTTTATGATAGAATCTCATCATAAATATAAAATTTAATTTAAAAATATAAAATTCAATGATAATGTTAAATAATAATTGTATTTGACTATTAATAAAAGTTTAAAACTTATAATATTTAGAAAAATATTGAATTTTATTTGATTATGTTATAGAATAATTTTGGATAAGTATTAGTCTATTAGAGAATTGAACTATTTTATTATTTTTCAATAATATTTTAAATTAAAATAAATTGTACAACTTCATTTTTTGATCCGTTAATTAAATTTTTTAATTATATATGATTTAAAATGAAATAAACATGTGTATCACAAAAATATTAATTATTTTATGGTGGCGTGTAACTGTAATATACATTTATATAAAATTACATAAGTATCAGATATAATTTGGAGTTACGAAATTGACCTGCATAAAATTATATTTTTGTCTAAAGCTATATACATATTAAGTAGTGTTATTTTTATTATTTGATTGGTAGTTAAATAAATTTACAATGTTATGACATTGTAAATATTATGTTACTTTCAAAGGGAAAACTAAGTCTCTCCAAATGTAATGGGACTTGAATTTTGTTAAGCCTTTTATAATTATTTTTAATACATGAATTGTGAACTGTTTATTATAATAAATATTTATAATGAATAAGTTGTATGCCTATAATAAATATATATGTTACATGTATACATTTTTATATCTTTTTTTTGAAAATAGTGAAAAAAAAAAATTATTTTAATTAAAAAATTAAAATTCTAATTTATTACTTAACATAATATTCTCAGTCACAAATCATATACACACTGCATGAAAATTAAAAATCTTTTTTTCAATCTCTCTTACATAACTTGGTTAAATATAAAGTCTTTCAACATTTATACTAGTAGTACCTAGTTTTGCTAACCTAGCAGTATTTTTCTCTCTAACCTAAATTATGCCGCTAATTAAATATAGTAATTTGACTCTATTTTAATTTTTCTATATTGGTTGACCTAATATATGTTGCATTAAAATATATTCATTCGCTCTATTTTATTTTTCTATATTGGTTGACCTAATATATGTTGCATTAATTTAAATTATAATACTACTGTAACACAACTAATTCTGCTCTCTTTTTTTTCAAAATTTACTGCACAACCCCTAAGATGTAGGTAGTATTTAATAATATATTCAGTCTTATTTAACATGCTAAATTAATGTCACTCATAGTAATCAATAATATATTCAGTTTTGTTTGACATGTTATTGTCAGATTTATGTATTTGTACCACCATATTGCCGATGTTTCTTGTCATTGCCTATATAATTCTATTCACAAAGTCATATAACAAATGTTTAATGTCAGTTACTTATATTCACATCAATAATATTTTAATAACATTTATTTAAGAGTAATTGTACATCTACAATTATTATTTAGTTAACCATATATATATAATTAACTAAAACTAAGTAAGGCACCTAGGAAGGATAAAAAAATATCAAAAAAAGAAAATTTGGTGTAATAAGCACCAAAAATTTGTACTATCATTTTAAATAACTAAAACATTTGTTATGCATAATATTATAGTAGTGATGATGCTAGCTGGCACAGTAAGTTTTTAACCATCATTTAGGTAATTTGAATATTAAAAGAAAATGTTTAATTGAAAGTTAAAAATTAAAAAATATTTGGTATCATTTCAAGATTATATATTAAATTATAATTTATATTACAAAATCAATTTTGAATATAAAATATATATTTATCGTATCACTAACACTTCATACATGTGCATATATTAACATATGAAATGTGAAGTAAAAGTAAAGAATAATGAACAATTTAAACTTTTCTTCTAATCTTTTCAAAAGTCTATAAAAAATTAAAAAACCAAATACAAAAGAAAAGGAACTAAGCTTTTATATTTCCTTTTCAAAGAATCATTTTTTCCAAAAAATTTGTTAAAACATATTACAACTTGCAAGTGACTTAAGTTGGGCTCTCAATGCGTCCATTTTCAAGTAAATCGAGGGGTTTCCACTGGTTTTTTCCGGTGGAAAGCCCCGATCCCTTCATTTTCTTTTATTCTGGTTGATTTGTTTTCAATAAAACACAATTCTTTTGGGTATTTGTATGTCTCTCCTCTTGGAGTGTGTGTTTGTCTCTCCTTTTGGAGTATTTGTTATGTTTTTGTTTAGTCATGCTTGGGTTAATCTGGTATTGGATCTGTTGAGGACGAAGTTGGTGATATTTTTGGTGATCTGCAAAACCTGTATCGAATATGGGACGGTGATGATTATTGCAAGAGCTCACCTTTCACAACCAAATATTGTTCATATTTTATGGGTTTACACTTTCGGCATGTCTATAGCTGGTATCCGGCATGTAGATAGCTCGGGTGTCTTCGATATGTCTATAGCTGGTATCCGGCATGTAGATAGCTGGTGTGCCGCTTCTCCAATCTCATTTTATGCGATTGTTGTTTCTGAACATTGGGTTAACCCTAGTTTTTACGTGATATGGTCAATTGCGATGTTGCTATCTTCAGAGATGCTGGTGTAATTTGGATCGCTTGAGATGTTTTTGATTTCGTTTTTAGCTTCAAGAATTTTTAAATTATATGTGTTAAACAATCAGGAAACAAATCATCTAATTGATTTTAGTATGTTATTTGTTTCATCACCTGGTTGTATCGATAGTTGAGGGTTTGTCCCAGCTGTATTATATTCAATTTAATGAAAATTTTCTGCATTTGTCAAAAAAAAAAATTGGGCTCTGAATAAGGTGAGCAACAGGAATCAGAAACGAAATAGAAGTATTTCAAAAAGTGAACCAAATCCTTTATATATATATATATGTAAGAACTAAATTGAAATCCAACCATAAATTTTGGTTCGGTTCGGAATCGAAAAAACTGAATTTATACTTTATTTCATATTTATTTATTTTGCATATTATTTTGTATTCTAACTTTATAAATTTTATTTATTTTTGATTATTTATTAGGGATAAATTAGTAAAAGAAAATTTTTAATTATTGATGAATCATTTTAAATTTGATTACTTTCTAATATTTAAGAAGAAAAATATTTATAAAAAAATTCAAAACTCCATATATATTTAAAGAAACGAGTAATACAATAAAAATCATAATTTTTCTTAGAATTTATCATAATATTATAAATTAGAAAACATAATGCGTAATATATATACATATATTTATATATATATATATTTGTATTAATTCATTTATACACGGTTCAGTTCGGTTTTTACGGTTTTAGTACGTTAAAATATCTAGAAAAATGAAATTCAGACCGGACCCGAATTAGTGAAAAACCGAATCGGAACCGCAATTTTTGATTGGTTCTGTTCGATTCTCGGTTTTGAACCGAAAAATGCTCACTCCTAACTACCAATGAAATTTACTCATTTATTTTATTTTAAAAATATGAAAAACAAATTTCTTATTATTAGATGGTCCTTCTAAAATATAAGAAGTGTCTTTTTCGGAATTTAATTTTTTTTTTGACTATTTGAATTTTAAGTCATTTGGTCTCAGACTGAAATAAATAAAAAATAAAAATTTAATTAAAATCACTAAATCATATATCTTGAAGTCAAAAAATTAAAAGATCAAACATAATTCTTAGTCTATGTTTTTCATTGTTTTTTCTTGAATCCCTTGCCTCGGGTATATGCTACTCCCTTATATTTTAACACATGAACGGTAAAACTTGCAAACGAAAAACTTATTATTGAATAATGATAAAGGGGAAAAGGTCAAAATTTGACAACAAAAAATAAAATAAAATAAAATCAAGGAGACTCTACTCCTGTCCAAAATCTGCTCCTTGGAATTTCATCTGAGGCCAAGAAACCTCAACAATACTTTGTTTGACAGTTGCACACACAGGGCAGATGTGCACTAAATGCTTACAAGCCAAGCAGCAGCACAAATGGCTACATGGCAGAATAAGCACACACGAGGGCTTCTTGTGACACATCTGGCAATTCATATCCATGGTAACGTCACCTGCAGAAGAAGAACCTGCATCACCTACATTAGCTATCATACTCCTAAGAATCATTGCTTCTTTGTCCACTACTCCTTCCTGCAGGCTTGCATTCAGCTGAGCTTGAGTCTCCGCCACATGTCTCTGGAGCATGGAATTTGCACGCTGTGCTGTAGCCAAAGCCTGCTCCTTCTCCTGGATTAAACCCTGAAGTCTGGACACATAATTCAGGATGAGGTTGTCCTGGCTTGTTTGCTCAGTTATTACTGCATTCACTGTTTCCAGGTGCTGCATAAATAATTTATACATGTATCATCAAACATAAAAATAAAATAAAAGTCAAAGATAAGAATACAACTAGGTGCGGTAAATGGATTCAATCGCATCTTTATTTTTTCAGCTTTGAATTTTTCATAATTGTGTAAAAATGTAAATGTTGTGCATGCAAATACAATCTCTCAATTTAAAAACTTATTCCTTTTAACAACTTCTTCATAAAACTTAAAGAAATAACAGATGCATAATAATGTCAACCTGCTGCAGGAGAAAATCCTGCACATTTGTCCTCTGATTGTTAATGTTAAAGGACAACTGATTGAACTCCATTGAGAGCTGGTCAGTTATAGAGGGATTTGGTTGTTGATTGAAAGCCATTGTAATTAAGGTTGAGAGGGAGAAATAAACAAGACTTGAGAGAGTGATCAGGAAGGGCACAAAATCTTAGAGGAGACTGGAGTCCATTATATAGGGTTTCAGGGGAAGAGAAGGTGTGGTGGTGTGAAATGTATCTGGACACAAACTGACAGCAATCAATAATTTGGATTTTGTTTTGTCAAAAAAATAATAAAATTTGGATTTTGGTATTAACTGTTACCTAAACACAGTAAACACTAAGGAAGAGTTAAAGTAGTGAAAAATATGTTTTTATTGTATTTAGTCAACAAGATTTCTTTAGAGATAATGCAAAACATCATTTGATGGATTATAAATACAAATTAACATTGTATGGATATAGAAAATCATATATTCTATGCAAAAGGCATTTATTTGTTAATAAGAAAACCATGAAAAAGGATACTGTGAAGCAAAAAACTATGAAATATTCATTAATAAAAACAAAAAAAAATTCAATAACATTAATATGGGTAGTAACTAATATCTAACATAATTTAATATTTTTATTTGATACGATCCTTACAAGCTGTTTTTTTAATTATCTTGGATATACCATACTTATATATTTTGTATATATCAAATCTTTTAAAATTTCTCGTTTTAAACATATTATTAGTTTAATTAAAAAAATCAATAAAAAATAATAATTTCAACAACATTAAAAAAGTGATTTTAAAATTTCCCAATCCCTACAAAAAGGTTAAAATTCAAAAAAAATTAAAAAAATTGGCCCAATTAATAAGAGGGACAACCACCTTACCAGGTCCTATTGAGAACATGATAATCTCCCTGACTTATAGTGGTGGGAGCTTTTTTATAAAACTAGTTTATTAAGCCCCACGCTATAGTGTTGAAATAATATTTAGTTTTCTTTATATTTTTTATATTTTGATTAAATTTAAATTATTAATAATAAATAAATATAGTAAATCAAAATTTTAGAAATGAATTCTCTCGTGAAACATATTTGTTCCGATGAGTAATTTTTTCATTATTCACAAATCTAATATTATTAAATTATATTATTTATTAGTCAATAATGAATGTAATATTTTTTCTATTTAATAATATAAAAATTTGAGAAAACTAAAAAAAACTATTAAAACGATATCTCATCATCTCCTTCTTTGTAATATTTCATCGGCTACAAATTAAAAGAAAAATTTTAGGAGCATATAATATAATAAGTTATTTTAGGAGAAAGAAAAGAAATGATATTAAATACAGAAATTTAGAAAAATATCAAGTACTAAGTTGATTTAAAGAGAAAAGAGAACTTAAAAGAACATTACGATGGTGAGTTGATTTCAAATTTTAATGGAAGATGTTGTAGAAACCTTAGGAGAATATTATGAAAGATGGTAAATATTTATAGATACTTTTATTTTTAATATTTTATAATCTAATTATTGAAAGAAATTTTTTAGGAAAATACATAGTTAGTTGATTTTAGGAGGAGAACAAAAAATGATATTAAAAAAGAAATTCAAAAAATAATCAAGATGGTACGTTTCTCTGTAGAATTTTTATGAGAATATTATGATGGTAAATTGATTTCAAAAATTCTAAATAAAGATTTTGTAGAAACTTTAGGAAAATATTACGAATTATGATAGTATATTTAAAAGAATATAAGGTAATTGTAGTTTATTTTATTACTAACTAAAAAATTTTAAAAAATTAGAAAAATAGAATTAGACGATTTGAGAGGCGCCACCTAAACGACCTCGTTTTCTGCTTTATATAAGTATGTTGATAGTTTAACGACAGGCGTATAGCAAAACCCCGCACTTATTACTCTTTTTTCCAAATTGAAAGCAAATTTTATTAATAACTGGAAATAGACTCAATCGGGATAAACCCCCAAGTGATCAAACAACCAGGTTGAAAAATAAGTAGAGCTAAATCATTAGCCATTTTATTTCCAGATTGCTTCACAAACTGAATATAAATATTCTAAAAATTAAAAATGAAGGTAATGGTTTTCGGCGCAATCCAGCATGCATCTCCCCCGAAAAAAGTAGCTTCACAATGACCCTTACATTAATTTCATTGATAGTGCAATGTTCAGAGGACTCAGTTTCAGAGGTTAGAGATCTCATGCTATGAACAAATATTTTTTGCGAGAGTTGGGCACATGTGATTTTTACCACCGTTCAAAGAGCACCCCGGTTATCTACCTGCCAGACACCAGCTATATACCTGCCGAAAGTGTTGTTGATGCGAGATATTCAGATCTCCCGATACACCATCAAATTCATTTTCAACAAACCACCACATAGCATAAAGCGAGACACATCGCATAAAACGAGACAATCAAACACACCAATAATAACTTAAACAAAATAATATGAAAAAACCCAAAATTCAAAAATCTCGGAATAACACCAAATTGTAATATGTTGTTAGACCAAAGATTTTGAATCCAAAAACTGAATTTTATTATAATATCCAAACTCTTATCTTAGTAGATCTGAAAAATAAAGTAAACAATTGTAATGCATTTTTTTGAGTTTTTTGGAATAAATCTCGATTTTATTGAAGAAAAAGTAAACAAAAGAAGGAGACGGAGATGACTATGGAAATAAAGATGGGTAGAAGGGGTGAAGAAGAAGGTAGGGCGGCTAGGATTAGAAGAATGTAGGGCAGCCGACTCTCATGCGAGAGAGAAAAGATAGAGATCCCGCACTTATTTAAATATATATCATACAGTTTTGTAAATGACATTTTCTACCCTCAAGTTTATGGTCATTTTCTACCATTTTATGTCAAGGCCTAGAAAAATGGTTGAATATGGTAAGAATTTTTTATATTGGGCGAAAAATTTAATTTTCTGGTTCTAGTGTCACTTTTAATCTTTTTGAAATCACATTCTGTTTTACGCCAACAAGTGATAGGTTATGGGTTGGATGGAATTACTTTTAAAATTTATAGATTTGGTTGGGAAAAAAATAATGTTAAATTGATATATTAAAAAAATTTTAAAATGAAATTAAAAAAAATGTAATAATATTCTTGCATGATTATTTTGTATTGTTATAAATTTCTATATTATTGGATTATTTGAATGGTGTACCAATTATTAAAAAAAATTCCTTAAGTTTAATTGTTATACCCACTTTTAGGTATGGACCCTGAACATGTCCTTATGAGCATAAAAAGAAGAGGGGACCGAATATATGGAAAGTGTGAGCTCGACTTATGGGCTCACACTATTGCTCATCTATTAAAAGAGTGGGTTGTGAGCCCATAACATAATGATCTTTGGTGGCCCACTACCTTATGGTCTTTTAAGCGATAAGAAGACCCAACGAGCTGGGCTCGTGGGCTCGCTATACACAAAACATGGTAAATGGGTCCAAATGAAGAAGACTAAGAATATAATACGGGTCGGACCCGCCGGCTCGAATTGCCCTATTCTTGGGTTAGTAGGTTGTAGGCCTACAACAAGACAGACCTTCTACAAGGCACACCAGCTCGCATCGCTCGTGAGCTGGGCCACAAGTTTAAAAAGGGAAGGATACTTCATGCGAGCTGGGCTCGTGAGCTTACATCGCATGGGAAAGCCATAAAAACTAGTTAATTGACAAATAGAGATGAGATCAGACGGGCTCACCTCTCAACTTTCTAAATGATTATTCTTAATGTGAGCCGAGGTGGCCAGGACGGCTCGCATCATGTAGATTTTAGCTTCATTATAAAAAATGACTCATAAATGACTCGGTTATTCGTAAATTTCAAGACCAACACAGGATATTCCTAAAATCACAGGAAGAAATATAGAGTTGTCGCGAGATTGTAGGAAACGTGTAGGGTCGGTCGTGATTTACATGACTACTTGGTTGAAGGCCTGACTAAGAAATGGGCTCGGGCTGCATGGTTAGAAAAACCCTAATCCTAGCCTAGGTAAATTGTTCCCCAAGAACTACATGAGGCTTGATCCTTATAAAAAGGGTACATTGGCACTTGTATGAGACATGAGCTGACACTTGACAAAGAATAAAAAACCATATTCTTTTGTTTGGAGTCGTCATACAAGCTCATCCACCACCATATAGGGCTGAGCATAAAACTAAAAAAATCTGAATCCTAAATCGAAACCGTAAAAACCGTTAAAGTCCAAACTGCAAAAATCTGATCTGAAACCGAAACAAAAAAATTATAAACTGAAATCGACTTTTCGGGTTCGTTTATAGGTGAAAACCGAACCGAAAAAACCCGATCCAAATCGATAATTATAAATAAATAAATAAATAAATAAATAAATAAAATATATTTAACTTATGAAGAAAAGGAATATCAGATTAACCTGATAGAATGACTACTTTATGTCAGGTTAAACGCATCGTTTGTATCCTTCTATGCTAAAACAAATTTTCATACGCCAGGCTCCATCTTCACTTCTCTCATGGATATCAATATCATGTCTTCCTTTTGCATATTTACAATTCTTTTATCTCCATTATAAGAACACATAATCATGTGCATTTAAAATCTATATGATATCCATCAAGGAGATTCCGTCTTATAATGAATAGTACAATTTTTTTACATAAATGACGTGTATATGCATTAAGTCATATATACTTGTACCAGGAGAGACTAGAGTCTACAAAAATGATATATATGCATCCAACTATTATAAAGCTTCAAAATGAGAAAGAAGGGAATGTATATACACCTTGTATGTGGAAATAATGAAATATGCTGATTTTAATGAATGATAGAATTAAATTAGTGTGTGGGGTCCTCTAGCACTAAGATGATTTGTCGATTGCTCCAGTAAAATATGCATTCACATGTCGTTTAACCGCATATTACAAAAATACTATGTCAGATTAATCTGATTTCCCTTTTTATCTTAATTTATATACATATAAATTAAAAAAATACATATAATTTAAGTATACAGAGTGGAGGCCAAATTCTAATACTGCAGTACTGCTAAGATGAAAACCATGCTTATAGTTTGGCTGAGGCTAGTAGCTATTAAATTGTGGCTAACTATAGTGGAGTCCTTTTTCTTTTTGAGTGTATAACTCCCTGGTTATATGGGATAAGTGATATCTTTGATCCTTAACTTTAATTTTAGTTTACACTAAACTTATTCAATTTACTTTAAGTTACAGTACTGAACATTACAATTACTGTGAGATTGCAAAGTGGAAGCTATTGTCTGAAATTTACTTCTAGTTTGCTTCATAAAAATGAAATTTTGTATTAAAAATGCATAATTTTCTAATGTGAGATTTTTTATTTTTTATTTGTAATGTTGACACTTAGAACTAGTAGAAAGTTCTGTTTTAATTTGGATATTGCAAGATTATTTGGTGAAATGGGTACCGATTTACTAGTGGTTGTACTCCCAAACATATGATTGCAAGTATGAGAACTCCTGGTTCTTTATTTTCAGTCATCTGAAATTTTTAAACTTGAGAACCATTTGCATGATTACATAATGAATGGACAAAATGAACAGTTTTGCCAACTTAAATTAACACTATGTTGTTTTTAATGTTGCAGCCAATTTTCAGGAAATTAGTAGTGGACTTATGGCAGCTAATAAGTTTCTGGTCAGTAGTCATGCATTGCTTGTTACTGCTCACCTCTTGTCAAAATTTATGTTAAATTTTTATTTTTCACGAATTAACCTAGATTTTTGTAATAAATTATGAAAACTTTGTATCCTTGTTTCAGAACAAATTTATTTTGAGTTTGTAATTTGTAGGCTTAAGAATTTTACTAATCGTGTTTATTTTGTTAATTTTATTGGACGCGATTTATAACGAAAATTGATCCGATAAAAACCAAACTGGGGCTTTTAAAATAAAAGTGTACCGCTGGCTTCAGTTGCGTTTACGGTTTTTAATTTTCAAAATTGAGGGTCTGCAGACTCGGTTTCGGTCTTATGCAAAACCTGCCCCGATCTGCCCCGCGATCTCCACTACCACCATACACAACCTCCTCCGTCCTAAAGCACAAACCTTGACCTTTATTACGGCCATCAACCTCCAAAATACTGTTAAACAAAATTCTCCCATTAATATTTGGCGTTAGAAGGAGAGGAGATTTCATCATAGGGATAAAAGATGACTAAAGAAGGCAAGTCAGTTGTAGTACCAAAATGCGGCATCAAGAAGGGGACCTCGAACGGGACTGAAAACACACCCCTAGAGGATCAGACGCCACCACTGCCCCTGCCCATTAACGGCCAGACAGTCTTAGCCTATCTCGACGGGTTCAGAAACCGGATGAATGAAATCAACACTAGGATATCCAGAGTAGAGAAAGGCACTACCGGGAACACTAAGCGCAAGGCACGCTGCCTTAAGCTCTCTCAGCATAACTTGAAGGGAAAGGGCCCTTAAAAATGGCTCATTCATGAGTTTAATGATGTGTCATGCGAGACCAAATGAAGGAAGGAGTCATCAATGGAGTGGGATGAGATACCTCTGATCCAGGTCAAGCAGGGCAGCCAGATATCTAAAGGATCAGGGCAAAATCCAAATTCGTCTGAGGAAAGGTCAACCAGTGTGCTTGAACGCGAGGGAAAAATATTGAGTGAGCACGATCTCAGACTCAAATTGGACAATATCAGGGAGAAAATGAAGGATAAAACGCCCGAGGCTCGAGAAACCCAGCGAAAGAAATGCACGGAGACTCCCCCTCACAAGCGCCTATGGGACACCTCTCTTAGAAGGACTGAAAAACAAAGACATAGGGCTGACCAGGAAGGGGAGTCTATGGTGCGACCCGGAGGCACGGGACGTCATGAGCGGCCAAAAGCCTCCGATTTTATTAAGTAATGCCAATAACGAAGGGCAATGAGAGATTGTTAGGGCTGGAGATTTGAGGTGTATATTAGATTGTTAGGTGGTTTTTAAAATTGGGTTCGGCCAATATAAGAACATGGAAAGAGTTGGAGGACACGTTCATCCAACAATTTCAGTCCACCCTCCAATATCCCTGCCAGTTGCCACATTGGAAAATATTAAGAAAAGAGAGGGAGAGCCTCTAACGGAATATTTCCGGCAATTTAATGTCAAGGTCCCCAAGGTTAGGGATGCAAGAAAGGAGAACATCAAGAATATCTTGATTGCTCGATTAAAAGAAGGGTCAAAATTATGGAAGAGCCTTCTGGCCCGCGAGCCTAGAACCCTAGCTGAGTTTTATGAGCCGGCTGAGCCTTTCAAAAGGGTACAAAAATCAATGAGGGATTTAAAGATCAATGAGAATTACCAAAATAGGAAGGATATATCCTCTAGCCTCGAGGAGAGAAGGATGTAGCTCCAGCCCGAAAAAGGCTGGTAGATGCAAGGAGACAAGCAAGGAGACATGAAGGCTTACATAAGTAAATGGCCAACACACACACCTCTAGCGGCCTCCATTGACCATATATATGCAATATATGAGAGAAATGGTGTACTCCGAAAGGCAGCCCCCCTCATAGACTACAACAAAAGGGACACTTCAAAATATTGTGCATATCATGAGGCCACGGGGCATGATACGGGGAATTATATAGAATTGAAGGATGAGATCAAAACACTGATCTGTCAGGTAAAGTTAAGGAAGTGGGTTATCAAGGAAGTTCGAAAGCACAAGTAAGAATATCATGCTATCCCGCCACCACCGCCGGAAGAGAAAGAGAGGGTACCTTGAGACAACAACATCCACATAATTCTAGGATGGACTCACACTGGGAAGGCAGAAGAAAGGAAAGACATGTACGCCCGAGAGGCGAAGGATAGACCTTTCACTAATCAATCACCTCAGCCATAAACCCCTGAAGTTCCTTGATAGGGAGATCAATAATATTGTGTTCAGAGAGGTAGAAGCTAAGCGGGTCCATTACCCTCATATTGATGCTCTGGTGGTAAAACTGAAAATTTGGACATTAAAAGTATATCAAGTATTAGTGGATACCAGGAGCCAAGAAATGTGTTTACATATGATGCTTATAAGAAGCTTGGCTTCCTACCAAAGAAATACCTTTCTCGGGCAGATACCTCTATGGGTTCATAGGAGATTCGATAGTAGTGAAGGGGACAATCCAACTCCCGGTCATCTTGGGAAAAGAAACTCACGTGTGCACCCAAATTGTTACGTTTACTGTGGTAGACCAGCTGTGTGCCTATATTGTTATAGTCGGAAGGATACTTATGAAGGCTATTAGGATGGTGACCTCGATCCATCATATGACATTAAAATTCCCAAAACCCAGGGCGTAGGTTTCTTGAAGGGTTGCTAATATGACTCGAGGGTTTGTTATAACCAGACACTCAAAGCATCAAAAAGGGGTAATGCAACTAGGGAGTCTGTTAAATTGGAAGAAATGATGTCCTCTTGGAGGAGGTTGATGAAAGGAAAAGAAAGTGCCCCGAAGGGTATAAAATTTACAACATGATCTCAATTGAAGAATTTCCGGAGGGATACTTCGAGAGCCTGGAGATTCAAATGGAGCCACGACTTGGGGCATTACTTATGGAGGCCTGTTAGCCCATGATTATGGTATAGGAAGGGATATAAAGAAAATGATGAAGAAGAGAGCTAGGAGTAGATAGCCTCAAGGCTAAAAAAGGGAAATAGGTGTGGAAGGACACAACAACCACCACAGATATGCCTGATGGGGTTACTCGTCAGGTAACTATTACTTTTGGATGTTAATTAACCATGGTTCGAGCCCGTCAGCCTGAAATAACGAGCACTAATGGGCTAACAATCACAGAAGTAGGAGATATAAGTAAAACTCGGGCAGACTTGGACCTAAGGATGCCCCTGATGATCGAACGAGCAGGGTCCTCATAAGATACTATCCCCATCCAAGTGGATCCAAATAATTATTCCAAGGTGCTCAAGATTGGCTCTAATGTGAACCCAAAACTGGAAAAGACTTGACTCAATTTTTGAGGAAGAATCTGGATGTCTTTGCATGGTCGGTTACTGATATGGCGGGAATTGACCCGGATGTTATGTGCCACCGGTTCAACCTCTATCCAAAAAAGAAGGGGGTCAGACAGAAGAGCCGTCCGATCAGCGGAGAAAGGGTAGAAGCCGTCAAGGAAGAAGTGGATAGGCTGATGGAAGCAGGGCTCATGAGAGAAAATTTCTACCTAATATGGCTTTCCAATATTTTGCTAGTCAAGAAGCCGAATAGTAACTGGAGAACATGTGTGGACTTCAAAGATCTCAATAAGGCGTTCCCGAAGGATAGTTTCCCTCTACCCTGAATTGATCAGCTAGTTGATTATACGGCTAGGCACGCTCTGCTTAGCCTCATGGATGCTTAGTTGGGCTATAACCAAATCCCAATATATGGGCCAGATCAGGAGCACACTTCTTTTATCACCGATCGATGCTTCTACTGTTATATTGGGATGCCTTCCGGACTCCTCAATGCTGAAGTAACTTATCAGAGGCTGGTGAACAAAATGCTCAAAGATCAACCTGGGAAGACCATGAAGGAATACGTGGATGATATTCTTTTAAAGTCAAAGAAAATAAAGGATCATGTTCACCGTCTAGCACAGATGTTCCAAATTTCGAGGAAGTCAAAGATGAAGCTCAACCCCCAAAAATGTGTGTTTGGGGTGGAGTCGGGAAAGTTTCTGGGATTTATTGTGAATTATAGGGGTATGGAGGCCAATCCATCCAAGATACGAGCCTTGCTCAAGATGAAGTCGCCAAGTTGAGTAAAGGATGTGCAGAGTCTAACAGGGAGGGTGGCTGCCTTCAACTACTTCGTCTCAAAATACTCTGACAAATGCCAATAGTTCTTCAAGGCCATCAAAAAGGTGGGAAAAAACTTTGAATAGACAGAGGAATGTGAAGAGGCCTTTCAGAATATAAAAGATACCTTAACAGCCCTCCAATATTATCCAACCCCGAGGATGGGAAAGTTATAATCCTATACTTTCCAGTGTGTGACTTTTTAATCAGTATTATATTGTTCCGAGAGGAGAACGACGTTCAACTCCCAACGTACTACATAAGTAAGAGAATAGCAGATTCAGAGATCCGATACCCAAGTCTCGAAAAATCGGCATATGCTCTAATCTTGGCATTCTAGAAGCTCAAGCCCTATTTCCAAGCTCATAAAATAGAGGTGAGGACATCTTAACCCCTCAGGCAGGTGATGCACAAACCTAAGGCTTCTGGTTGAATGCTAAAGTGGCAAATAGAGGTAGGCCAATTCGAGGTGGATTATAAGCCTCGAACCATAATCAAGGGCCAGGGCTTAGCCAATTTTATTCTCGAGATTACACCACATCAGAATGTGGGCCAGGGGGCCCTCATTATTATTTCTAGGATAGATGAAAGTGAACAAAAGAAGCAGAATAGTGCCCCATGGTGGAGTTTGTTTATGGATGGAGCTTCTAATGGGGAAGTGGCAGGAGCAAGAAATGAAGTTGATTAGCCTGGAGGGGCACATGATAAGAAGTGCGACCCATCCGGCTTTTCATGTGACCAATAATGATGCTGAGTACGAAGCCCTAATAAATGGCCTCAAACTAGCTTTGGAGATGAAGGTCGAGAACTTGAATGTGTTCCGTGGCCTAATAATTATGGTGTACCATATAAATGGGGGTTATCAAGCTAAAGGGCCAGGGACGGAGCTTTACCCAAAGTTTGCACAAAGGATAATCAGTATTTTAATAAGGTGAGGCTAGGTCTTATCCCACACGGGAAGAATGAAGGGGCAAACGAGCTGGCCAAATTGGGCTCGCACTGCGAGGCCACCCTATTGGGGTTGTCCCCCTTGACATACAGAGGAAGCCTGTTAGGTCTTACACACTGTAGAAGGGGGTTGAATACAGTGTTTACTACAATCAAATCGAATTAAAAAACTCAAGTAACAAAAAATGGATTTTATTCAACACAATAAACTCTGTTATAATATGGAACTGTCCTCTCTCAGTGATGAACAAAATGTCACGAGAGCTGTTAGGGTTATAATAAATAAAAACTTCGATTATGATAACACATATAGTGTAAACCCTATGTCTGTGTTTATATGCTACACAGTTACAAGATAATCTCTAATTAATATTGAATATGATTCTGTATCCTAAAATATATCAATTAGATATCTTCTTTTCCAAGTCTTCTATCTTTCATAGAAATCTTCTCTATGCATATCTCTTCTTTATTTAGTCTTGATCTTTTTTTCTTTCAATCAGCCTTTCCTTAACTGTTCGTCCTCCCGCACTTAAGTTCTGATATCCATCTTTTGATAATTATCTCCTGATAATTTAAGTACTGATATCCTTAAGTTCTGACTTCCAGTAAGTACTGATTTCAGTAAGTACTGATATTTCCTGGTTGTTAAGATCTGAAAAACTAAACATGAAACACATTAGACATGACATCTCTAATATATCTAACAATCTCCCCCAACTTGTAAATTAGTATAATATACAAGTTCAATATATATTTGATGATGTCAAAAACATTAAGTACAAATGCACATGAGAATTTGACTAAGAAACTACAACTTATAGTACTTGTAGCTTTTACCATCCTTAAAGTCTGATATCAGCTTTAGCCTGTATGTTCTTAAGAATTTAGCAATTGCAGTCCCTAACTTGGCTTCATTATGTGATCTCTTTAATATCAGGAGTTGTCTTGAGATATTTCTTCAAAAGACATCTCTCAGCATATGTAAGTTCATTCAACATCCTCCTTTTGGCTTCTTTTAGCTCAGATGTATCTTTACTTATCTGAAAGATAGCAGCTCTGAGATCATTGATCTTTGCCTTTCTTATATCCTCATTAAGTCTGATATAATAGGCTTTGTCTGATTCTATGTTGAATTCAACAGCCCTATAACCCAGAAAGGTAGTAACAATCTTTACAGTGTTAGGCTTCATTTCAACAATTTTTCCATCATGAGCTCTGTACTTAGGATAGTATGAGCTATCAGACTTTATCCTGTAAAGTTTCTTCTGTCTCTCAATATTAGACCTTAAGAATTTGGCAGCATCATCTGTAGACTTGTTCTTTACTTGAAGCAAATATAGCACATGTTCCAATTCTTCATAGTACTTCAAGTTAATAGCATCCTGCCTAATCTGGAATACCCTCCCATCTGTCATGAAATATAACATAACATGTTCTTTCAGTGCAGAGTGGTAAACCATCTATACAGACTCCAATTGATCCAATCTTTTAGGAGTTGTCCTATTACTGGTTCAGACAGAGATGTAGGATCTAGAGTTGTGTTGCTTACTCTTCCGTTATCAGCATTTCCCAAACCAGTTTTATCTCTTGCCTCCTTTCCTAGAAGCAATCTACTCTGAAAACCTCTTGATGTACTCTTCATAGTTTGAGCAGATTCTTTAGCTTGGGTGAATCCTGGTAGAGTAGTTGAAGGTTTAACATGAGCAATGTTATAGGTTATTCCCTTATCTCCTGATGTCAAGCTAACTTGAGCTGTGTCAGAGGTTGTTTGCTTCCTTGTAGCATCTGAATTTACTAACTCCTGATTTTGAACAACTTGAGCTCTGTCAGAGGTTGTTTGAGAATCTTTCTTGTTCTTCAAAATCAGATCAGTATCTTCATCAGCATCTATTTGTTCATCCATAGTTGGCATGTAAACCCTTACAGGTTCATCAACTTTATATTTGCCCTTAAACTTTGGATCATACTCCACTTGTGATTTGGCTTTAGATGCCTCAGCACTTGTTCTTTCTTTAATCATAATGCCTTTAGCCTGTGGAGGTTTCTTTGCTGTTACAGAAGCTTTAGACTTAGATTGTGACTTATCAATTTCAGCTTTCAGTCTAGCTTCTTCTTCTTCCTGCATTTCAAGATCCATCCCTGGATTTTCTTTAAGAAACAGCTTCTTTGAGATCTCTTCATCAAGATCTTCAGGATTGACTAGAACTTGTTTACCTGAGCTTGATTTCTTGCCAGCATCAGAATTTAGCCTTTGACTTGTAGTTCTGTCTTTCTGTAATGAAGAGCCTCTGCTTTTTCTTTGACCTCCACCCTTTTCAGAGTTTCCAGAGTTTCCCTGATCTTCATTTTCATCATCTTTTTCTTTCTGTGATTTAGTAGACTTGCATTTGGACTTAATTACTTTCTCCCCCTTTTTGGCATCATCAGGAAGAAGCAGGGAGACAAGCAATTCCACAGAATTTTGAAGTTCGTTAAGCTGAACTTGTTGAGCAGCTTGATTTTGTAATAGATCAGAAATTTGAGCTTGCTACTTGTCTTGAGACTTTTCAATATTTGCTAAACGATCAAAGTTAGGCTTGAAAAACTTCTGCTTCTCTACTTTGATCTTCTCCGCATCATCTTGCAATTTATTTCGAATTTTGTCCAGCTGGTCGTGAGTTGCTGAGTGTTGACCATGAAGGTGCCTTGTACTCAGTGTTGTAACTCTAATAGGTGTCTTGAAATCATCATTGGCAAACATCTCACCAGCCTTTGTCAGATGTTCAGAAAGAACAGCTGCATTAGGGACAAATTCAACATTATTTCAGTCTTTGATCTGCTCTTGCCCTCTTTTAGTCTCACTCCAAGGAACTGGAGGAGCCCTTTCTACAAACTTCTCGATAAAAGCTACCTTAGAAGCTGGTGGTAGAGGAGCATGTCCAGAAGGACCAGCTGCAGCAACATCTATATTAACATCAGCTTCATCAGAGTTTGCAGCAGGCAGTGCAACAGAAATAAGAGGATAACAATTAATTCTTCTTCATATCTTCAATAAAAAGAATAGTAAGACGAATGATTCTCTCCTGCTGACGAAGAGAACGGAGATGAAGATCTCTTTGAACAGTCAACAAATCATTTTTAATGATTTCTGGAAATTGAATCCAGAGATTAGAAGGAATGTTGTTGATAGGATAACGAGTTGCAACTCCATTGTTCCAAATAGTCACCTTGTCTGAGCCATAGCAGTAAAACCACCCAAACTGAGTCATTGTTTGAGAGAAGAAAGAATTAGTTTTTTACTGAAGGATTATCGGTCAATTATATAGATAATGGAAGACCGCGGGATGCAGGGAATGTGAAATGAAGAGAAGTAAAGCCTCGTCTCCCTAGACCAATGAGTAATTATGACAGCCATTAGAAGCTTAAAACAGGAGTTTATGAGCACACGAAACAAGTAAAAATTACTGTGCATATAAGAGTACCACTAACCCAAATTATTTTGACTGTTTATATCTCACCCAAACATATTCTGATTTTAAATATGACTGTTTCAGATTTAACCATAAATAAGTCAAGTAAAGAATCAAGATTTAATATCAGAACTTAGACTTATATCAGAACTTAACAGTCATAAGAACATGGCTCCTTAACTCAAAAAGTGAATGTATTATTCCTGTAATTCTTCACACAAGTACTGATATGGTTTCATCAGAACTTAATCATCAGACCTTCCATCAGAACTTGTCCTCAGAATTTATGCAACTGACACTTAAACTGTTCATCTAAAATAATATTTATCACCACAGTAATTGTCATCATTCATATGGAGTATATATGTGTACAGTAAGTTAAATATCAGATAAAGATTAAAGTCTGATTCACTTCAGTACATCTTAGAAATAAGGAATAACTAAGAACTTTGCTCAAAATCTGTCATTATTCTGAAGTCTACTAAAGAATGAGTTCATGCATGAGTCCACCTCAACTGTTTTGTGCTCATTTTATGCATCTTTTGAAATTCCATTTTACAGTGGCGTCTCAGTGTAAGTGAGTCACGACTGCTTATGAGAATTTATGCTATTATCAGTGTATTTCTCCAGTAATCAGAGAATGTGAAAAGTCACCAAGAAAATTTATTTTGCTTTTCTAATGCATATAACTTAATACCAGCAATGCACTCGGGTCTTCCCTTCCATATTTTTACTCTAGATCTCAAAGGAGTACCTGAATTTTTTATTTTCTTTTCTTTTTCTTTTGATAAGTGAGGTTTATCAACAATTAGTACATCCATCAGATTTACCAACATCAGAACTTAACAGATAAGAAGCACTATTCTAGTTTTTGACTTAGTAACAAGATACTCAAAGTAAACTTTAATTAAGCTCAATATCAGAATTTGCTTGTGTTAAAAGATTTCCACATAAACAATTACTTCATACATGGGATCTTTAGTATATTAAAGATTACTAGGTCAGCATCTAGCACAATTATCCTCATTGGATTGAATAGTCACAGAAACATTCATATCACTATCAAAGTTTGGAAATTCACATCAGACAACAATCAGCACTTTAGCAAATTTCTAATTAAGCACAGAATACACAAAGATAGTAATATCTGTAAATACTGATCCTAAAGTCTGATGTATCAGAATATAAGCTAAGCAGATTTAGAGAAAGAACCTGAAACCATTCCAAGTTCATTTACCAATCTTGTAAAAGTAGCTTCACACAGTGGTTTTGTGAAGATATCTGCTAGTTGTTGATCTGTTGGAACAAAATGTAATTCCACTGTACCTTCATCCACATGTTCCCTTATGAAGTGGTACCTAATGCTGATGTGCTTTGTTATTGAGTCTTGAACTGGATTACCTGTCATAGCAATAGCACTTTGATTATCATAGTAAATAGGAATTTTAGAAAATTCAAACCCATAATCCAGTAACTGATTCTTCACTTAAAGAATCTGTGCACAACAGCTTCCTGCAGCAATGTATTATGCTTCTGCAGTTGATGTGGAAATTGACTTTTGTTTCTTGCTAAACCAAGAAACCAATCTGCCTCCAAGAAATTGGCAGCTTCCACTTGTGTTTTTCCTGTCAATTTTCCATCCTGTAAAATTTGCATCTGAGTAACCTATTAGCTTAAAGTCTGATTATCTAGGATACCACAATCCCAGGTCAGCTGTACCCTTAAGGTACTTGAAAATTCTCTTCATAACTGTTAAGTGAGGTTCTCTTGGATCTGCTTGAAATCTTGCACAAAGACAGGTAGTATACATGATATCAGGTCTACTTGCAGTTAGATAGAGTAATGAGCCAATCATAACTCTGTAATTAGTAATAACTACTGATGTACCAGTATCCTTATCCAATTTTGTTGTAGTGGCCATAGGAGTGGATGCATTTGAACAATCTTGCATTCTAAATTTCTTCAACAAATTTCTAGTGTACTTAGATTGACAAATAAAAGTTTCTTCTTCATTCTGCTTGACTTGAAGGCCCAGAAAATGGCTGAGTTTTCCCATCATACTCATTTGATATCTTGACAGCATCAGCTTGGTAAACTTTTTACAAAGTCTGTCATTTATAGAACCAAAAATGATATCATCAACATATATCTGCACCAAAAGCAAGTCCTTTCCATGGTTGAGATAAAATAATGTTTTGTCAATAGTTCCTCTGTTAAATCCAATTTCCAGAAAAACTGAGCTAGTGTCTCATACCATGCTCTTGGAGCTTGCTTAAGGCCATAAAGTGCTTTGTCAAGTCTGTAGACTTGATTAGGAAATTTTGAATCTACAAAACCTGGAGGTTGTTCAACATATACTTCCTCTTCCAATTCTCCATTGAGAAAAGCAATTTTCACATCTATTTGAAAGACTGTAAACTTTTTGTGAGCAACATAAGACAAAAATATCCTTATGGCTTCCAATCTAGCAATTGGTGCAAATGTTTCATCATAATCAATTCCCTCCTGTTGAGAATATCCTTTTGCAACCAGCCTTGCTTTATTCCTTATAATTATGCCATCACTATTAGTTTTGTTTCTGAACACCCACTTTGTACCAACAACAGATCTGTTCTTTGGTCTTGGCACTAGGGTCTAGAATTTATTTCTTTCAAATTCATTTAACTCTTCCTGCATTGCTTGCACCCAATCAGCATCTTGAAGAGCTTCTTCCACTTTCTTTGGTTCAGTCTGAGAGAGAAAAGAGTGATAAAGACATTCATTTGATGTAGCTGTTCTAGTTTTGAAACCTGCGTCAGGATTTCCAATAATTAAGTCAGGTGTATGTGCTTTAGTCCACTTCCTTGCAGATGGAAGATTTTCTCTAGAACTGGATGCTCCCCCATGATCCATGTTGTCTTTATCAACATTTTCTGATGCTCCCCCTGAAATTATGCTCTCTGAGTTGGATCCTTTAGAATTTGAGTTTCCAGAATTATCAGCACTTGAGTTTCCAGAATTATCTGAACTTGGCCCATCAGAACTTGAAGAGCCTGTTGTAGGTTCTGATGCTTCTTGAGATGTGGTTGTATCTTCAGTATGCTCCCCCTGCACAGGTGCATCTTCCTTTGGCGTAGTCACCACAGTTTCAATAACATCAGAGTTTAATCCATCAGAGTTTGCAGTATCAGGATTTAGACTGTCAAGATTTAGACTGTCAGGATTTACAGTATCAGAATTTAAAACTTCATTCTCAAATCTCAGCTGGTCATGATCATTGAAATCTTCAAGTCCTGTAATCTTCTTATCATCAAAAGAAACATTGATAGATTCCATGACAACCCTTGTTCTTAAATTGTAGACTCTGAAGGCTTTTGTGGAAAGTGGATATCCAACAAAAATTCCTTCATCAGCTTTTAGATCAAATTTGGATAGTTGTTCAGGATGAGTCTTAAGAACAAAACACTTGCATCCAAATACATGAAAATACTTCAGATTTGGCTTCTTTTTCTTCACCATCTCATATGGTGTTTTTTCATGCTTCTTAATGAGTGTTGCATTCTGAGTAAAACAAGCAGTCTGCATAGCTTCAGCCAGCTTCAATAAGAGTTCTATTCTTTCTTTCAATAACTCCATTTTGTTATGGAGTTCCAGGAGCTGAAAATTCCTGCTTTATTCCATGGTCTTTGTAGAACTCTTCCATGATCAAATTCTTGAACTCAGTGCCATTATCACTTCTTATGATCTTCACAGAATCTTTGACCAATTTATCCAGTTGCTTGACATAATCAATCAAAATAGATGCAATTTCACTTTTTGTGTGCAAGAAATACACCCATGTGTATCTGGTGAACTCGTCCACTATGACCATAGCATATTTCTTCTTTGCAATAGACATGACATTTACTGGACCAAATAGATCAACATGTAGTGGGTGATAAGGCTCAAGAATTGAAGATTCAGTCTTGCTCTTGAATGAAGATTTTTTTTGTATTGCCTTTTGACAGAAATCACAAAGGCCATCGGGAGCAAATACTGATTTTGGAAAACCTCTCACAAGATCTTTCTTGACTAGTTCATTTATATTGTTGAAATTTAAATGAGAGAGTTTCATTCCAGCTTTTTTCAATTGATGCTCTACTTAACAGACAGATTGCAGAACCATCAATACTTGTTGAAAGCTTGGCTTCATAGATGTTACCATGCCTGTATCCTTTCAGAACAACTTTGCCTGTAGATTTGCTTACAACTTCATAGTGTTCTTCAAAGAAATCCACATGATAACCTCTGTCACAGATTTGACTTACACTCAGCAAATTGTGTTTAAGTCCTGAGACTAAAGCTACTTTTTCAATGATGACATTCCCCAAATTGATATTGCCATATCCCAAAATTTTTCCCATGTTGCCATCTCCATAAGAAACACTTGGGCCAGCTTTCTCCACAAAGTCTGATAGCAGGGCTTTATTTTCAGTCATATGTCCTGAACATCCACTGTCCAGAACTAGGATATTTTTCCTGTTGCCCTGCAATCACAAAGACCACTAATGATTAGTTTAAGGACCCAGACTTGCTTGGATCCTTTGGCCTTATTAAGTTTGTTAACATTTACAGCGGATTTAGCATCAGAGTTTATGTTAACATTTTTCTTATCAGTATTTACACTATCAAACTTTGCATCAGTACTTACACTAGAAGGAACAATGCTACATTTCTTTAAAGAAGGTTTTATTTGATAATAATCATAGTACAAAATATGATATTCTTTACAAGTATAAATGGAATTCCATAAACTACCACAATGAAAACAAGGATTTTGTGGCCTATATCTAACAGACTGACTCTTAACTCCTGACTTTAAAGGTAAGGACTTTATGTTCTTATTTTTCCTACAAAAAGAAGCCAGATGGTTAGAATTTCCACAGTTATGACATGTTTTTCTAGGAGCATTAGCAACAGGCTTATAATTGTTACTTTTGTTCATACCTTCCTTTCCATTCCTATTTTTCCTAGGTGGCTTTACCTTGTTTACATTCTTAACATGTTTCAGTTTATACTTAAGCTGCTTCTTTGTCATTAAGCCTATGTTTACTTCAGTTGGCTTACCCTGTTTTGGTTTGTCAGAAGTTAATTTCTCTTTAACTTCTGATTTATCAATATCAGACTTTACAGCTACAAACTTAACAGGATTTACCTTTGAATTTTGTTTAACAACTATAGGCTCAATCTTCCAGTTCCCTCATCATTCTTATCATCTCCATAACCTAAGCCCTCTTTCCAGTTTCCACTACTAAGAATATTCTGAGTTGCTTTACCAGAGTTAGTCCAAGTCCTGATAATCTCTCTTTCCTTTTCTAACTCAGTTTTTAGAGATTCATTCATTTTAAGTACTTCATCCCTAACATAGAAAGCATCATCTCTATCTTTCTAAACTTGACTAACTCTTTTTCTAAATAATCATTCCTCTTTTAATAAGCAAGATTTTCATAAGTTAATCTTTCACATCTTAAAGTTTGATCTCTATAACTAGTGAACATGGTTTTAAGATATCTTCTCAACTCATTAATATTATCAGTATGAAAGGCATAAGTAGTTTGAGGTACCTTTAACTCAGCAGCATTAGAACTGCTATCAGCATTTGCCATCAAGGCATAGTTCACCTCACTTTCAGAATGTGAAGTGTCTTTCCAGATTTTCTTCTTTATGACAAGAGCCTTACCTTTGTCACTCCTCACTTTCTTACAATCAGAAGATATGTGGCCTTTCTCACCACAGTTGTAGCATTTGACATTTGTATAATCTCCTCTGTCAGACTTTCCTCCTTTGCCTTCAGATTTTCTGAAACTCTTCTTATCAGAACTTGCACCTTTCCTGGAAAACTTCTTTCCCTTTCTGAATTTCCTGTATGCAATCCTTGTGATTCCTTTCAACATAAGAGCACACAGCTTCATCATCTCTTCATCAGGATCCATCTCAGGTAAGCTTTCAGTTTCTGAGTCATCATCAGTATCAGAACTTGATGATTCAGTATCAGACTTTGTGATGAGAGCTTTTCCCTTGCCTTTCCTTGAGGGAGCTGCTTTGGGGGATTCCTCCTCAGCCTTAAGAGCAACTTTCCTTGACTTTCTTCCATTTCTCTTGCTTCTTTGTTCCATCTCAAGTTCATGAGTCTTGAGCATCCCATAAATTTCATCAAGAGTTGTTTCTTCAAGATTATAGTTGTCTCTTATAGTGGTGGCCTTCAAATCCCAACATTCAGGAAGAGCTAACAGGAATTTAAGATTTGAATCCTCAAGATCATATTCCTTGTCAACTAGTGACAAATCATTCAAGAGTTTGACAAATCTGTCATATAAACCAGTTAATGACTCATCAGGTTTTGAGTCAAAGTGCTCATACTCTTGAGTGAGTATAGTCTTCCTGTTCTTCTTAATTGAATCAGTTCCCTGACACCTTGTCTCCGAGGCATCCCATATCTCCTTTGCAGTCTTGCAGTTAATTACCCTGTTTGACACTACATTATCAATGGCACTATGCAGCAAGTGTCGTACCTTAGCATCCTTAGCAATTGATGAGATATCTACAGCAGTGTAATCACTCTTCTCCTTTGGTACAGACTTTGCGGGTTCATCTGCAACTACAACAGAGAGTTTGGTTGGCTTGTGTGGTCCTTCATTGATTCTGACAAGGTATTCTGGATCAGTAGCTTCCAGAAACATGGACATCCTCACCTTCCATATGGGATATTCAGATGGTTTCAGTATGGGAACTCTAATAGTCTCATATCGACTATGGATTTGAGTCTTTGGAGGTTCTTCAGTTTTGGTGGGCTTGGTTGGGGTTTGTTCTTCTTCAGGCATGATTGTTTTTGGATCTTAAAATGTTTGTGTGTTAACAAATCTGCTCTGATACCACTTTTTAGGTCTTACACACTGTAGAAGGGGGTTGAATACAGAGTTTACTATAATCAAATCGAATTAAAGAACTCAAGTAACAGAAAACAGATTTTATTCAACACAATAAACTCTGTTACAATATGGAACTGTCCTCTCTCAGTGATGAACAAATTATCACGAGAGCTGCTAGGGTTACAATAAATAATAACTTCGATTATGATAACACATATAGTGTAAACCCTATGTCTGTGTTTATATACTACATAGTTACAAGATAATCTCTAATTGATATTGAATATGATTATGTATCCTAAAATATATCAATTAGATATCTTCTTTTCCAAGTCTTCTATCTTCCATAGAAATCTTCTCTATGCATATCTCTTCTTTATTTAGTCTTGATCTTCTTTTCTTTCAATCAGCCTTTCCTTAACTATTTATCCTCCCGCACTTAAGTGCTGATATCCATCTTCTGATAATTATCTCCTGATAATTTAAGTACTGATATCCTTAAGTTCTGACTTCCAATAAGTGCTGATTTTAGTAAGTACTGATATTTCCTATTTGTTAAGATCTGAAAAACTAAACATGAAACACATTAGACATGACATCTCAAATGTATCTAACAAAACCCACTGTGCCTGAACAGAAAATAGCTAACTTTAGTGGACCCCCACTTGGGCCTACATAAAAGAAGGAGTACTTCCGGAAGGGAAGAACGGGGCTAGAAAAATGAGGTACATAGCATCTCACTATGTGATTTATGATGGGGCTATATATCAAAGAGGATTCAACGTGTCGCTCCTCAAATTCATAGATGGTGCAGGATGCAATAATATCATGGGGAGTTGTTATGACGAAAACATGCGATAATATTCACGTAAGTATACGCGATCGCAAGTAATATAGAATCAATTCTAGTTCATTCCCACAGAGACTGGTATAGGTTAATTTCAATCAATGTACTTATGCAACAATGGTATGGTTATTATTCAATGCTAAGACGGATAACAAATTGGTTTTTTTATACCTAAGATTATTAACTAACATGCAATTAACTAAGAGATTAAAAAGGTTGATTTACTTATATAACACAAACATGGGATTCTAACTTCATTACTACTTCATTCAGTAGCCTTTTTGTTCTTAACCTTAGCATGCAATGGTGATGACACTAATCAGATAACACAAAACTAGTAAACGTGAACTTTCGTTGTATGAATACCATACTACCAGACATCCACAAAAGAGATAGAAGCTGAATAGACAGCAATTATATTGAGACCCTATATGTCTATTGAATTTGACAACATAACGGTTTAATGCACAAGTTATCTATCATGATTACACAGGGCAAGTAAGATGGTTAAAATTACCTACGAATCATGTATAACAATACATGAACCTATGCTAGCATGCAAGTTCTAAACCTCTAAATTCACTGTCGCTTCATTAGAGATTAACACGCTATCTTATAAGTTTGTGATGCTTATAAGATGCATAAGCACAACCAATACTAGGATATCATACAATGAACAACACACTATGGTATCAAAACAATTAACTAAAGAAATCCATAAGTAAATCCGCTAGAACCTCACGATAACGATTAGCCCATTATCGGACTCATCATCAATGTGGGTTCCGATGAAAGCATGGTATAATAAACTAGGTCTTTATAGAATGAATAATAAAACCAAGTACGCTAACAAGAGTATAGGTTCAATAAATAAGAAAACTAGCATTCAAGATTATAACGTAAAACAAAAAATCATAAAAATAAACTAGATCCTCTTCGCTTTGGTTGAATTGTGCTATACGGTCTTTTTATGTCTTCTCCTTAAGCTCTGATACATCTTGTTATTGAAAAATGATCTTATGTTATCAGTATATAGCATCCCATGCAGATTAGAAGCTTAGAAATCAGAATTGTAAGAGAATAAGGATTATTTCATCCCGACATGGCGTGGCCGCGCGCTTCACCGGCGCGGGCGTGCTGACTTTCTGTACTTCTGGTGCGGCCGTGCGCTAGCATAGCACGGGCGTGCCGTCCTTCTGGAAAAACTTCTGATTTTGCTTCTCTTTAATTGTTGGTTCTTGACGGGCTTTGCACAAGCGATCTTCATAACATCTTCCTAACACCATTTTAGCATCAAAGCAATGCTAAATCACCTGGATTCCTGATATATGCCTGAAATGCAAAACACTACAAAAACACATAAAAACACAAATAACTTGAGTACAAAACACCAATTTAAGCATTTATGGAGCACTCTAAGTGGACATAAATGCCACTTAACACACCCCCAAACTTGAACCGATATTTGTCCTCAAACATAAACAGACTCAAAGAACAAGAAATAAAAATGCATGAATGCAAGATACATGAATACAACAATCCCAATAGAATAACTTAACCAACCAACAAGCAACATCTTAACAACTGCAGTTATTCGCACAAGTTCAATTAAATCTCACAAATCAACTCACAAATCAGAAGTGTGTGTGTGTGCAATTGCTTAACAGATATACTAACACAACTAAATCAATAATCATGACTCACTACTCATCAAGGAAATCACAAGGTTAAAAATAGAATAAAATCTAAACTCAAAATGACTTACAACACTTCAATCTTACTGTCGGAGTTATTATATGGATTTATGCTTTTATTTAGAACACATAAATAATCACAAATATGCTTATTTGACAGTGCAATGATTGAGGTCCACAAAAGACTTATACAATAATACCCATGTAACGAGCGTTAGGTTAGTGGATCCCAAACTATAAAAGGCTTAGGTCACTAGGCACAAAGTCCCATAAGAACTTAATAACTCGAGTATTAAAGAGCCCACTCGTGATCAATTATGCATAAACACATTTTTTTCTCTTTTTTTCTTTTTTTAATTATTTTTTCTTTTCTTCACATGATTTCTGAACGAGTGTGTTTCGCTCCATCTCGTTCAACCCTAGACTACTCATATAAAATGAGCCTGCTACTAGCCATTGACACCTAGCCACAACAATTATAAATGAAATCCAATTTGTTTCCAAATTTTAAATATCCATGCTATGCTATCATTAAGAGAATATCCTAAATTCTAAATATAAACAAGTGATTAAACCTCAATAAATAAATAAACCATGATCATGATCTAGCACGCAAGCAACATATAAGACCTAGTGAAATTTTATTCCTTCTACCATGCAAATCAACTCGATAAGACTTAACATTCCTAAATATGACATCACCGCACTTGCATCAATATCACAAATCAGTTAGTAAATTAACTAAGGGATCATGTTATAATGCAAATAACGAACTATATGCACCATACTATAACAAAAAAACTACTACATGGTAAAAATACAACTATATGAACTAAATTATCATGAATATGCAAACTATATGAGATACACACAAACATATACTCCTTACTACCACCCCCAAACTTAAAATATTCACTGTGCTCAGTGAAGGTAATAGTAAAGAATCAGGCATACCTACTCAGAATCAGGGTTATCACCCTCATGGGGTGGTGTGTCAGGAGTGTCAGGAGGTGGGTACACAGAGTCCTCACCGAATACTAGCCACTAGATGTCAACTCCCGTAGCTCTGAATGTAGTCCCCAATTCCTGGTTAAGGTCATGTGCAACCCGACTATTGATGTCAAGCATCACATCCATCCTCCTCATCAAGCGCCTATACTGTGCTGAACCCAAACCAGCACTGTCCTATGCTTCCTCCTGCAGCTGTTGCTGCTGATGCTGCCCCGAAGGACCGGCCTCCTCACCCAACTCATCTCTCCAAGCTGCTCTACTTGCCTGAGCCATCCCACCAGCATATGCCTGAGGTGCTAAACGTCCACCTGGAAGATGGTCATAAGAATAACCAAGCCCCTTCGGATCAGGCTTACCACCGTACCACTCCTGCATACTTAACAATGTCAAACTATCAATCGGGGTATCGAAAGCTGCAGCTACTCGTATGCGGGCCAATGAACTCCAACTGCCACACACAGCTTATTCACAATGGACGCATAGGGTATAGAACCTGTAGTACTGCCACGAAGAAACCTTAAAATCCCATGATGAATCACCATCCCGAGATCCACATAGTAGCCCTGAAAAATCCCACACAATAACCATGCACACTCCACAGTAACATCATGCACGTGAGAAGATGGCATGATGTTGGCACAAATAAAGGAATTCCATGCACGTGCAAACATCTTCATGCACGAGGCAGGGAAAGTGGCATATTCGTTTGTGCCCTTCTTGAACTTCCAGTGAGCCTCAGGCACACACAGTGTAGCAACGATCAAATACAAATTAAAATCATCCCCCGTCTTCACATTCAAGTTCTCCTGATCCGACCTCCTCTCAAGATGCTCAATAACCCTTTGAATAGCCTCAGCACTATACTCCAGCGCCAACCCCCTAACCACAGTAAAATCGTTCTTCTCCGCCTTCGCATTCACGTAAAACTCGTGAACCACACTCATGGGAACAGCTGTGGGTGTCTCGCCAAAAGCAACCCAACCCATCTCCAAAATCATCTCCAACAACTTACCATCCCTTCTCAATGAAAGAAAACCTCGCTCCTTGGCTATATACTTCGAAAGCAGCCTCGTATACTCCGCCTCAGCCTCGGGAGTTGAAAACCTAGGCCTCACACCACCAACACTAGAAGAATCGGTAGTGTTGCTGCTAACTTGGGTTTGTTATCTTTTGGGTGCCATTGGAAGTGAATAAGAGAGAATAAGAGATGTGTGTATAATAGAGATTTGTGTTTGAGAATTTGAGAAGTGATGGAGAAGTTTGGGTATAAGTGTGTGTACATATAGGAGATTAAAAATTAGTTATGGAAAAGAGGTGGGATTAATGGGAGTAATGGGGTAATGGAATTGATTTGGAATAGAAATTATAGGAAGTGGAGGAGGGAAATTCGGGTAAGAATTGATTTTGTATTCAAAGTCCCGATTTTCTATTTCATTTGTTGTCTCTTTTTCTTCGACTACAGGGATGCAGTGCGGCCGCCCTTCCTGGTAGCGTGGGTGCGCCGTGTTTCTGGAAAACGAGTGCGGCCGCCCCGCATACCAGCGCGGCGCGCGCACTTACTGGAAACTCAGCGCGGCCGGGCGGCCGCGCCGTGCTTCTGTAGTTGGCACTTCATTTATTTTCTTTTTCTGATTTTTTTGTATTTTACTCCTTTTTTTCTTCTTCCTCTATCTACTAATGTACAACAAACTTATGTTGCCTCCCAAGAAGCTCTTGGTTTACGTATCTAGCTTGACGTAGAATCCCGAGATCAAGTGGATAATAAAAAGGCACTATCCACCTCACGGTTTTCCGTATCCCTATAGTAATGCTTCAA
Organism: Apium graveolens; assembly: GCF_009905375.1. NCBI lineage: Eukaryota > Viridiplantae > Streptophyta > Magnoliopsida > Apiales > Apiaceae > Apium > Apium graveolens. Next base: position 110,647,421 of record NC_133657.1, read on the forward strand.
CCTCTGTCCATTCACCTTGAATGCTTGTCCTAGATCATTCTCAAAAATCTCAACCGCTTCATGCGAAACACAGTTTTGACAACAAACGGCCCTGACCACCTCGACTTCAACTTTTCAGGAAAAAGACGGAGACAAGAGTTGAACAAAAGAACTTGTTTCCCCGACAAAAATGATTTGAGCACTAGACCCCTATCGTGCCACCTCTTGAATTTCTCCTTGTATATTTTGTTGTTCTCATACGCTTGAAGCTGAAACTCGTCGAGTTCATTCAATTGAAGCATTCTTTTCCTACCAGCTGCATCCATATTAAGGTTCAACTTCTTCAAAGCCCAATATGGTTCATGCTCGAGCTCCACAGGCAAATGACATCCTTTTCCATAAACCAATTGAAACGGGGATATGCCAAACGGAGTTTTGTATGTTCGATAATCCCAAACAGCTTCATCCAGCTTCAAAGACCAATCCTTCCTTGATGGATACACAACTTTCTCTAGAATACGCTTGATCTCTCTGTTAGATACCTCAGCTTGACCATTAGTCTGAGGATGTTAGGCTGTAGCAATGCGATAATTCACATTATACCTTTGCATCATGGCAGTGAACTTGCGATTGCAGAAATGCGATCCCTCATCACTAATTATGACTCTTGGAGTCCCAAACCTTGTGAATATCTGCTTATGAAGAAAATTAATACCTTCGCATCATTCGTCGGCAAAGCCTTGACTTTAACCCATTTTGAGACGTAATCAACTGCAAACAAGATATACTGATTATTGCAAGATGAGACAAATGGCCCCATGAATTCAATTCCCCAAACATCAAAGACTTCAACCTCGAGAAGCACATTAAGAGGCATCTCATCCGTATTGGACATATTACCAACACGTTGGCATCGATCACATTTCAAAACAAACTGATGCACATCCTTAAACAATGTAGGCCAGAAAAATCCCGCTTGAAGGATACGAGCTGTTGTCTTTTCTCCACCATAGTGTCCTCCATAAGGAGTCGAATGATAATCTCGTAAGATACCCCCCGTTTCGCTGTACGGAATACATCTCCTGATGATTTGGTATGCTCCTTGCCTAAACAAAAATGGCTTATCCCACATGTAAAACTTCACTTCATGAAGAAACTTCTTCCTTTGAGAAGAAGACAAGTCTGGAGGCATAATATTGCTCACAAGGTAGTTCACAATGTCCGCAAACCACGGTTCTTCCTCTTGCACCCCAAACAACTGCTCATCAGGAAAAGACTCATTAATCAATGCCTTATCCTGTGAAGTTGCACTTGGATCTTCTAAACGAGAGAGATGATCAGTGACTTGATTCTCAGTACCCTTTATGTCTTTGATCTCCAACTCAAAATCCTGAAGTAAAAGAACCCATCGAATCAGTCTAGCCTTCGAGTCCTTCTTCGAGACGAGATAGCGAATCGTAGCGTGATCAGCGAAAACTATCACCTTCGTCCCAAGAAAATAAGATCGAAATTTCTCAAAACCATAGACAATAGCCAAAAGTTCTTTCTCAGTAGTATAGTTCAGTTGAGCACCATTGAAGGTCTTACTAGCATAGTATACCACCTGAAATATGTTGTTCTTTCTCTGCCCAAGAACTGCTCCAACTGTATAGTCACTTGCATCGCACATCATTTCAAAAGGTTCATCCCAATTAGGTGCAGTTATGACACGTGCCGTGATTAAACGCTTCTTTAAGATCTCAAAAGTAGCGAGGCACTCATCATCAAACTTAAACGGGACATCTTTCTCTAGAAGATTGCATAAGGGTTTAGAGATTTTAATGAATTCCTTGATGAAACGCCGATAGATACCCGCATGACCAAGAAATCTACGGACTCCCTTAACAGAAATAGATGGAGGAAGGTTTTTGATTACCCCCGCCTTGGCTTTATTCACCTCGAGACCCTTACTAGAGACCTTGGGCCCAAGAATGATGCCCTGTTGCACCATAAAATGACATTTCTCCCAATTGAGAACCATATTGGTCTCAACATACCTTTTAAGGACGGCGCCAAGATTTTGAAAGCACTCATCAAAAGAATCACATAAATATAGAGAAATTGTCCATAAACACCTCCACATTCTGACCAATCATATCAGAGAAAATGGCCATCATACATCTCTAAAATATGGCAGGTGCACCACACAAACCAAAAGAAACTCTTCTGAAGGCAGAAGTACCAAATGGACAAGTGAAGGTAGTCTTTTCCTGATCTTCTGGAGCAGTGCAATCTGATTATAGCCCGAATAGCCATCGAGAAGATAATAGTACTCATGCCCAGCCAACCTGTCAAGCAACTGATCAATAAAAGGAAGAGGGAAGTGATCTTTCCTTGTGAATTTGTTCAGCTTTCTATAGTCCATGCAAACTCTCCACCCCATGACTATTCTAGTAGGAATGAGCTCATTCTTTTCATTAGCTACCAAGGTGATGCCTCCTTTCTTCCGCACACACTGAACTGGACTCACCCAAGAACTGTCAGAAATGGGATAGATGATACCTGCATCTAGCCACTTGAGAATTTCCTTCTTCACAACTTCTTTCATGATCAAATTAAGCCTTCTCTGTTGCTCAACAGTAGGCTTGCTACCTTCCTCTAGCGGAATTTTATGCATACAATAAGAAGGGCTAATTCCCTTGATATCTGCTATAGTCCATACAATTGCCGATTTGAACTCTCTAAGAATTCTCAAAAGTTTTTCCTCATCACTACCTGAAAGGACAGATGCAATAATAACAGGCAAAGTAGATACATCGCCTAAAAAAGCATACCTTAAGTGTTCAGGAAAAGGTTTAAGCTCAAGTGTAGGAGCTTCCTCAATAGATGGATTGAGGCGCTTTGGAGAATTTTTCAGCTCCTCCAATCCAAGAGATTCAAAAGCATATCCAGCCTTCGTTTCCAAGGAGAAGCATTCAAATATTGCAACTGCTCATCACATTCGTCATCTTCACTATCTGAATTTCCCAACAAGGCTTTCTCTAAGGCATCAGACCTTAGCATTTCATCAAGTTCTAAAGTCACCACAGAATGGACCAACTCCACTTTTAAGCACTCCTCATTATAAGTAAGGAATTTCATGGCATTGAAAACATTGAATGTCACATCCTGATCCAGCACTCTCATAGTGAGCTCACCCTTTTGTACATAAATCAAGGTTCGGCCCGTAGCCAAGAAAGGTCTTCCCAAGATTATGGGAATCTTCTTATCCTCCTCGAAATAAAGAATTACAAAATCAGCAGGAAATATGAGTTTTTCCACCTTGACCAAGACATCATTCACAATGCCTCGTCGATATGAAATAGAACGATCGGCGAACTACAAGGACATATAAGTAGACTTTGGATCAGGCAAATCCAACTTTTTGAAGACAGACAAAGGCATCAGATTGATGCTAGCTCCCAAATCACATAAATATTTGTCGAAAGACAAGTTTCCAATAGTGCAAGAAATAGTGAAGATTTCAGGATCTTTAAGCTTCGGAGGCAACTTCTGTTGTAGCACAGCGCTGCATTCCTCCATGAAACCAACGGTCTCTAAGTCATCTAGCTTCAGTTTCTGAGAGAGAATACCTTTCATAAACTTCGCATAGCTAGGCATTTGTTCAAGAGCTTCAACGAAAAGTCTGTTGATATGAAGTTACTTGAACACCTCCAGAAACTTTTCAAACTGCTTGTCCAGCTTTTTCTTCTATAGCCACTTAGGAAAAGGAGGTGGAGGATAGATCTGTTTCTCCCCTTTATTACCCTCAGGAGGAGTGTGTTCCACAATAGTCTTCCTTAGTTCCACTTATGCTTCCTTCTGCACTTCTTTCTCAGCCACAGCTTCATCTTCTGAAACATGAGATTTTTCGGGATTGGCAACCTTCCTAGACCTCAATATGATTGCCTTGACTTGCTCTCTTTAGCTTCTCTCTTTCCTGGCACTTCAGTGTCACTAGGGAGTGTACCAGGTTGTCGATTCAGTAAGGCATTAGCAATCTGCCCAATTTGATCCTCCAAGGTCTTGATAGACACGGCTTGGCTCTTGCATACGAGCCTCAATTCCTCTAGTTCATATTTTTCATTAGATTGAGGTAGCTACTGAAGTTGGAGTTGTTTCCTTGGTGCATACTGGAGTTGTTGAAAACTAAGAGGGTTGTATTGATTTCCTGCATATGGTTGATAAGGTTGTTGCACCGCATTCTGAGTGTTGCTCAAGCTGAAGTTAGGATGATTGTGGTTGTTGGGATGATAGGTGGCTGGAACTGGCTGTTGCGATCTCTGAAAGTTTCTCACAAATTGAGTTGATTCACTAGAAATAGCACACTGATTAGTCTCATGCGCTCCAGCACAAAGCTCACAGACACTGGTGATCTGATTAACTCCATAATTAGCCAAAGAATCCACCTTCATCTTCAAAGCCTGAAGTTGAGCAGCTATAGCAGTAGCTATATCAAATTCTAAAATTCCTGCTACTTTTCCTTGCGGCATTCTCTGAGTTGGGTTTTGGTATTCATTCGCAGCCATCATCTCAATCAATTCATAAGCTTCATTGTACCTTTTAGCCCAAAATACTCCGCCTGATGCTGCATCAAGCATGAGTCTAGAAGTTGCACCCAACCCATTACAAAAACAATTAATGATCATCCAGTCAGGTATCCCATGATGAGGGCACTTTCTAAGCATCTCCTTGTAACGATCCCACACCTCACATAAAGATTCTCCAGATTGCTGAGCTAATTGAGTAAGTGCATTTCTGATTGCAGCAGTCTTCTCCATAGAAAAAAAATTAGTTAGGAACTTTTGAGCAAGATCCTGCCATTTGGTGATAGACCCTGGTGCTACAGAATGTAACCAACACTTAGCTTTATCCCACAGAGAAAATGGGAAAAGCCTCAACTTAAGAGCATCTTCAGAACCTCCATTGAACTTGAAAGTGTTGCAGGTCTCGATAAAATCTCTGATGTGCATGTTGGGGTCTTCTATAAGAGAACCCCAAACTGAACTGAAATCTGTATAATCTGAATCGTGCTCGACTTGATCTCAAAGGTATTATCCGCGATGGCTGGTCTGATAATGCTAGAATGAATAACATTGATCTTCGGCTGAGAATAGTCCATCAAAGCATTCGAATTTGCCTCTGGTTCTTCCATTATGACAAGAGCTTCTTCTTCAACTTTTTCTACTTCCTCAAAAACTTGGAGCGCTACTACAACTTCTTCCCCGGCTTGATCCAGAGTTCTCTTACGAGACCGAGAATGCGTATGCATACACGCTCGCTAGAGTTCCTAAAACACGACAAGGGAATAAGTAAGTAACAATGTTTGAGTCAATGAACTTTAACGATCACTGATAACAAACACATAAACTAAAAACTAACACCGAGTCCCCGGCAGCGGTGCCAAAAACTTGTTAGGACGAAAACACGCGCTAATATTCACGCAAGTATACGTGATCGCAAGTAATATAGAATCAATTCTAGTTCATTCCCACAGAGACTGGTTTAGGTCAATTTCAATCAATGTACTTATGCAACAATGGTATGGTTATTATTCAATGCTAAGACGGATAAAAATTTGGTTTTTTATACCTAAGATTGTTAACTAACATGAGATTAAAAAGGTTGATTTACTTATATAACACAAACATGAGATTCTAACTTCATTACTACTTCATTCAATAGCCTTTTTGTTCGTAACCTTAGCATGTAATGGTGATGACACTAATCAGATAACACAAAACTAGTAAACGCCAACTTTCGTTGTACGAATACCATACCACCGGACATCCACAAAGAGATAGAAGCTGAATAGACACCAATTATATTGAGATCCTATATATCTACAAAATTTGACAACATAATTATTTAATGCACAAGTTATCTATCATGATTATACAGGGCAAGTAAGATGGTTAAAATTACCTACGAATCATGCATAACAGTACATGAAACTATGCTAGCATGGCAAGTTCTAAACCTCTAAATTCACTGTCGCATAATTAAAGATTAACACGCTATCTTATAAGTTCGCGATGCTCATAAGATGAATCAGCACAACCAATATTAGGATATCATACAATCACCACACACTAAGGTATCAAAACAATTAACTAAAGAAATCCATAAATAAATCCCCTAGAACCCCACGATAACGATTAGCCCATAGTCGGACTCATCATCAATGTGGGTTCCGATGAAAACATGGTATAATAAACTAGGTCTTTATAAAACGAATAATAAAACCAAGTACGTTAACAATTGTATAGGTTCAACAAATAAGAAAACTAACGTCCAAGATTACAACTTAAAACAAAAAATGACAAGAATAAACTAGAACCTCTTCGTCTTGGTTGAATTCTGCTATACGGTCTTCTTATGTCTTCTCCTTAAGCTCTGGTACGTCTTGTTATTGAAAATTGATCTTAAGTTGTCATTATATAGCAGCCCATGCAGATTAGAAGCCCAGAAATCATAATTATAAGAGAATCGGGATTCTTTCATCCCGACCTGGCGCGGCCGCGCGCTTCACCAGCACGGGCGAGCTGACCTTCTGTACTTCTGGTGTGGCCGCGCGCTAGCCCAGCGCGGGCGCCACGTCCTTCTAGAAAAACTTCTGATTCTGCTTCTATTTAATTGCTGGTTTTTGACGGTATTTGCGCAAGCGATCTTCATGACATCTTTCTAACACCATTTTAGCATCAAAGCAATGCTAAATCACCTGGATTCCTTATATATGCCTGAAATGCAAAACACTACAAAAACACATCAAAAACACAAATAACTTGAGTACAAAACACCAATTCAAGCCTTTATGGAGCACTCTAAGTGGACATAAATGCCACTTAACAGAAGTCCACAAGGGCATATGTAAAATTCACTCGGGAAGTAGTTCGCTAGGTCTGAAAATCCTCCGTCAGGGTTAATATTGGTCAGTACTAAAAAAAGATGCCTTTGAGTTTTCTCGAGATTGCGTTAAGTGGTAGTGTTATGCCAACAATTAAAGCAACGCACCTTGATTTTATCTCTCACATTATGACAATAATCTTTTGTTTGAGATCTCTGTGAGTTGGCCTCGTTATCTTTATACATTTGTTTGACCCACACCTTCCTTATGAGTAACAACTTGCTCCCATCCTCTCTCTTTCGAGCCATTTCTCCTTAGTGAGTAACAATTGATTTCCACCTGCATCTGTTTATCCCTTGAGTCATTCCTCGTGATCCTTCAAAGATCCCACCATTTTTTTCAGTGTCATAGTATCCAAATTTCCTAATTGCTGTTTAGTGGAGGCAATTTGCAGAAATTTAGATGGTATTGCACCTAACAATTTTTTGACCATGTACCTCTCTACTATCTCTTCTCCCTGTACTCGTATATTTGTGACTAACCCAGTTAATTTCATACTGAAATCATCAATTGTCTCTGTATCCTTCATGACCATGAACTCAAACTCGATCTTTAGAGTTTGTCCCTTCGCTATATTGACACACTCTACTCATTGGCACATTACCTTGATTGAATCCCAGGCTTCTTTAGCAGTCTCCTTGTAAGCAAGATAAAGAAGCACATCTTTCGGTATGGCCTGGTAAATTGCTTTCAAAGCAATTTTATCCATTTTTTCATCAACTAATATTAATTTTGGGTCCTTTGGTGATATGGCCTCCCAAACTCTATGGGCCTGCATATACACCTTCATCTTCATAACCTATGGCATATATTTCGGTCGATACAACATGGGATAGCTTAAGTTGATCGCTCCTCCTTGATTTTTTCCGATTCCATCATTTGTACCTTTGGCATGTATTTGGGCACTAACTGGACAACCAAAGCTCTGATACTAGACTATTGGCACAAAGATATAATTGTATACAAAGTTTTAGTGTTTGTATAAATTAATGGGAAAAATGAGCGTTCAAATTCTCAATCTTTATTGATTATAGAGTACAATACTTATACTAACTAAAAAAAGGTAATGTCTTACAACATAATAGGATCTGTATAACTTAAGTTCTATATTAATTTAAACACTAATGTTATGTTAACGTTTACCCAGCACTACTTCTACAAACTTTCTAGACCACGTCCACACACACATGACAGGTAGTGTGCGTTGCAGCATCGACTAGGACAACAACTCAAAAAATAAAATAACTCCTAAGTTTAGATTAATGAACCCAACACAGTCGACCGAAGAATATACAATACTCGAAATTGACGAAAAATCTCCAATTTTTGCCCTCCGATTATTTACAACTAAAAAAATATCATGGATAATAGGTCAGTTGATGATGAAGAGAGATTGAGATTAATAGCCTTGTTTGAATTAGGAAGTGCATTGGCATAATATAATTTTTGCCGCTCATCTGCTTGTGAATCGATGATGAGAGGCAATAAATCCATGACTTGGTTTTGGTCAAGAATATGATTGGAAGCGATAAGGAATTCAACTAGTGAAATGAGAATATACAAAATGGTGTATATTCAAAGGGGGTGAAGGGAGAAGTGGGAATATAACACTTTAGAAGTAAAACTCTTTGGTGGGGTTGGGGTGATGTAAAACTTATATATGTAATTTAATTATATGTAAATAATATGTAAATAATTATTTAACTTCTAGTAATAGATGAAAAGCAGAAAAGTGTTGTACAAACTTGCATGCAAGAACATATATAGTTGGTTAGTGATAAGATAATGCAATTAGCTAAACATAGCAAAATTTATTAATAGCAAAAGGGATTAAAATATGTTTTTATGAGATTTTGATCAAAGATGGTCGTAATTTAAACAAGATTTTACGGGAGACGATGCAGTATTTCATAAAGCAATTATTACCTTAAAAATATCTTGTTGATTTCTTTATATTTTTATAAGAAAGAGATACCAAGAACTTGTCATCTTAATAAATGTGCATAAAAAATAAACGTGTGTACAAAATATATTAACTTATGTAGTTGGAGATAATAAAATCACCTACTGACATAAATTTTTGTAGTTAATTTAGTTTTTACATATAAAAAAAGGCTTTGTGGAAAATTACTTACATACTTTTTTTGTGAATAAAAAGTTAATTGAATTTTGTAACAATCTTTTGTATACATATACATCTTAAAATATTAAAATACCATTCAAAATATTAAAATAGTACCAAACATTGAACTGAGGAAATATTTTTTACTTTCACAAGAAAAATATTGAAACTCATTTGGGAATTAAATAATGATTTTATTTAAAATATATTATTTTTGAACATATAGGGACCATCTTTGTTTTTCATAAAATACTGGTAAGAATTACAAAGGATATAAATAAATAAATAAATATATATATATATATATATGACAATCACTCTCTCATATCTTGAAATCCGTAATTTTATTATAGAATCTCATCATAAATATAAAATTTATTTTAAAAAAATATAAAGTTCAATGATAATGTTAAATAATAATTGTATTTGACTAGTAATAAAAGTTTAAAACTTATAATATTTAGAAAAATATTGAATTTTATTTGATTATGTTATAGAATAATTTTGGATAAGTATTAGTCTACTAGAGAATTGAACTAATTTATTATTTTTCAATGATATTTTAAATTAAAAAATTATATAAATTCATTTTTTGATTGGTTAATTAAATTTTTTAATTATATATGATTAAAAATGAAATAAACATGTGTATCACAAAAATATTAATCATTTTATGGATGGAATTTAACTACAAATATACATTTATATAAAATTATATAAGTATGAGATATAATTTGGAGTTACTAAATTGACGTGCATAAAATTATATTTTGGTCTAAAGCTATATACATATTAAGGACTGTTACTTTTATTTTATTATTTGATTGGTAGTTAAATAAATTTACAATGTTATGACATTTTAAACATTATGTTATTTTCAAAGTGAAAACTAAGTCTCTCCAAATGTCATGGGACTTGAATTTTGTTAGGCCTTTTATAATTATTTATAATACATGAATTGTGAACTGTTTATTATAATAAATATTTATAATGAATAAGTTGTATGCCTATAATATAAAATATATGTTACATGTATAAATTTTTATATCTTCTTTTTGAAAATAGTGAAAAAAAGAAATTATTTTAATTAGAAAATTAAAATCTAATTTGTTACTTAACATAATATTCTCAGTCACAAATCATATACACCCGGTATAGTTCTTCTGCATAATTTTGTAAATTGTTTTTTCAATCTCTCTAACCTAACTTGGTTAAATATAAAATCCTTCAACATTTATACGAGTAGTACCTAGTTTTGGCTCTAACCTAACAGTATTTTTCTCTGTAACCTAAACTATGCCGCTAATTAAATATAGTCATTTGACTCTATTTTAATTTTTCTATATTTGTTGACCTAATATATGTTGCATTAAAATATAGTCATTCGACTCTATTTTAATTTTTCTATATTGGTTGACCTAATATATGTTGTATTAAATTAAATTATAATATTATTGTAACACGACTAATTCTACTCTTTTTTTTCAAAATTTACATGTACAACCCCTAAGATTAAGTTAGTAATTAATAATATATTCAGTCTTACTTAACACGCTAAATTAATGTTACTGATAATAATCAATAATATATTCACTTTTGTTTGACATGTTATTGTCAGATTTATGTATTTGTATCACCACATCGTTAATGTTTCTTGTCATTGCCTATATGACTTTATTCACAAAATCATATAACAAGTGTTTCATGTCACTTGCTTATATTTACATCAACAATATTTTAATAATATTTATTTTAGAGTAATTGTACATTTACAATTATTATTAACCATATATATAGAATTAACTAAAGCTGAATAAGGCACCTGATAAAAAATATCAAAAAAGAAAATTTGTGTAATAAGCACCATAAATTTGTACTATTATTTTATAACTAAAACATTTGTTATACATAATATTATAGTATTGATGATGTTAGCTGGCACACTAAGTTTTTAACCATTATTTAGGTAATTTGAATATAAAGAGAAAATGGTTAATTGAAAGTTAAAAAACTAAAAAATATTGAGTATCATTTCAAGATTATATATTAAATTATAATTTATATTACAAAATCAATTTCGAATATAAAATATATATTTATCATATCACTAACACTTCATACATATGCATATATTAACATATGAAATGTGAAATAAAGTAAAGAATAATGAATAATTTAAACTTTCCTTCTAATCTTTTCAAAAGTCTATAAAAAATTAAAAAATTAAATACAAAAAAAAGAACTAAACTTTTATATTTCTTTTTCAGAAAATCATTCTTCCAAAAAATATGTTAAAACATATTACAACTTGCAAATGACTTACTATCAATAGGGTGAGCAAGGGGAAGTGAACCGAACCCTTTATATATATGTAAGAACCAAATTGAAATCCAACCATAAATTTTGGTTCGGTTCGGAATCGAAAAAACTGAATTTATACTTTATTTCATATTTATTTATTTTGCATATTATTTTGTATTCTAACTTTGTAAATTTTATTTATTTTTGATTATTTATTAGGGATAACTTAGTAAAAGAAAATTTTTAATTAGTGATTAATCATTTTGAATTTGATTACTTTCTAATATTTAAGAATAAAAATATTTATAAAAAAATTCAAAACTCCATATATATTTAAAAAAACGAGTAATACAATAAAAATCATAATTTTTCTTAGAATTTATCATAATATTATATTAGAAAACATAATGTGTAATATATATACATATATTTATATATATATATTTGTATTGATTCATTTATACACGGTTCAGTTCGGTTTTTACGGTTCTAACGGTTCTAGTACGTTAAGAACTGAACCAAGAACCGAAATATCTAGAAAAATGAAATTCAGACCGGACCCGAATTAGTGAAAAACCGAATCGGAACCGCAATTTTTGATTGGTTCTGTTCGATTCTCGGTTTTGAACCGGAAAATACTCACTCCTAACTACCAATGAAATTTACTCATTTATTTTATTTTAAAAATATGAAAAACAAATTTCTTATTATTAGATGGTCCTTCTAAAATATAAGAAGTGTCTTTTTCGGAATTTAATTTTTTTTTGACTATTTGAATTTTAAGTCATTTGGTCTCAGACTGAAATAAATAAAAAATAAAAATTTAATTAAAATCACTAAATCATATATCTTGAAGTCAAAAAATTAAAAGATCAAACATAATTCTTAGTCTATGTTTTTCATTGTTTTTTCTTGAATCCCTTGCCTCGGGTATATGCTACTCCCTTATATTTTAACACATGAACGGTAAAACTTGCAAACGAAAAACTTATTATTGAATAATGATAAAGGGGAAAAGGTCAAAATTTGACAACAAAAAATAAAATAAAATAAAATCAAGGAGACTCTACTCCTGTCCAAAATCTGCTCCTTGGAATTTCATCTGAGGCCAAGAAACCTCAACAATACTTTGTTTGACAGTTGCACACACAGGGCAGATGTGCACTAAATGCTTACAAGCCAAGCAGCAGCACAAATGGCTACATGGCAGAATAAGCACACACGAGGGCTTCTTGTGACACATCTGGCAATTCATATCCATGGTAACGTCACCTGCAGAAGAAGAACCTGCATCACCTACATTAGCTATCATACTCCTGAGAATCATTGCTTCTTTGTCCACTACTCCTTCCTGCAGGCTTGCATTCAGCTGAGCTTGAGTCTCCGCCACATGTCTCTGGAGCATGGAATTTGCACGCTGTGCTGTAGCCAAAGCCTGCTCCTTCTCCTGGATTAAACCCTGAAGTCTGGACACATAATTCAGGATGAGGTTGTCCTGGCTTGTTTGCTCAGTTATTACTGCATTCACTGTTTCCAGGTGCTGCATAAATAATTTATACATGTATCATCAAACATAAAAATAAAATAAAAGTCAAAGATAAGAATACAACTAGGTGCGGTAAATGGATTCAATCGCATCTTTATTTTTTCAGCTTTGAATTTTTCATAATTGTGTAAAAATGTAAATGTTGTGCATGCAAATACAATCTCTCAATTTAAAAACTTATTCCTTTTAACAACTTCTTCATAAAACTTAAAGAAATAACAGATGCATAATAATGTCAACCTGCTGCAGGAGAAAATCCTGCACATTTGTCCTCTGATTGTTAATGTTAAAGGACAACTGATTGAACTCCATTGAGAGCTGGTCAGTTATAGAGGGATTTGGTTGTTGATTGAAAGCCATTGTAATTAAGGTTGAGAGGGAGAAATAAACAAGACTTGAGAGAGTGATCAGGAAGGGCACAAAATCTTAGAGGAGACTGGAGTCCATTATATAGGGTTTCAGGGGAAGAGAAGGTGTGGTGGTGTGAAATGTATCTGGACACAAACTGACAGCAATCAATAATTTGGATTTTGTTTTGTCAAAAAAATAATAAAATTTGGATTTTGGTATTAACTGTTACCTAAACACAGTAAACACTAAGGAAGAGTTAAAGTAGTGAAAAATATGTTTTTATTGTATTTAGTCAACAAGATTTCTTTAGAGATAATGCAAAACATCATTTGATGGATTATAAATACAAATTAACATTGTATGGATATAGAAAATCATATATTCTATGCAAAAGGCATTTATTTGTTAATAAGAAAAAGATGAAAAAGGATACTGTGGAGTAAAAAACTATGAAATATTCATTAATAAAAACAAAAAAAAATTCAATAACATTAATATGGGTAGTAACTAATATCTAACATAATTTAATATTTTTATTTGATAGGACCCTTACAAGCTGTTTTTTTAATTATCTTGGATATACCATACTTATATATTTTGTATATATCAAATCTTTTAAAATTTCTCGTTTTAAACATATTATTAGTTTAATTAAAAAAATCAATAAAAAATAATAATTTCAACAACATTAAAAAAGTGATTTTAAAATTTCCCAATCCCTACAAAAAGGTTAAAATTCAAAAAAAATTAAAAAAATTGGCCCAATTAATAAGAGGGACAACCACCTTACCAGGTCCTATCGAGAACATGATAATCTCCATGACTTATAGTGGTGAGAGCTTTTTTATAAAACTAGTTTATTAAGCCCACGCTATAGTGTTGAAATAATATTTAGTTTTCTTTATATTTTTTATATTTTGATTAATTTTAAATTATTAATAATAAATAAATATAGTAAATCAAAATTTTAGAAATGAATTCTCTCATGAAACATATTTATTCCGATGAGTAACTTTTTCATTATTCACAAATCTATTATTATTAAATTATATTATTTATTAGTCAATAATGAATGTAATATTTTTTCTATTTAATAATATAAAAATTTGAGAAAACTAAAAAAAAATATTAAAACGATATCTCATCATCTCTTTCTTTGTAATATTTCATCGGCTAAAAATTAAAAGAAAAATTTTAGGAGCATATAATATAATAAGTTATTTTAGGAGAAAGAAAAGAAATGATATTAAATGCAGAAATTTAGAAAAATATCAAGTACTAAGTTGATTTAAAGAGAAAAGAGAACTTATTTCAAATTTTAATGGAAGATGTTGTAAAAATCTTAGGAGAATATTATGAAAGATTGTAAATATTTATAGATACTTGTATTTTTAATATTTTATAATCTAAGTATTAAAAGAAATATTTTAGGAAAATACATAGTTAGTTGATTTTAAGAGAAGAAGAAGAAATGATATTAAAAAGGAAATTAAAAAAATAATCAAGATGGTACGTTTATCGAAAGAGAAAGTAGAATTTTTAGGAGAATATTATCATGTTAAGTTGATTTCAAAAATCCTAATTAAATATTTTGTAGAAACTTTAGGAAAATATTACGAATGATGATAGTATATTTAGAAGAATATAAGGTAATTTTAGTTTATTTTATTATTAACTCAAAATTTTTTAAAAATTAGAAAAATAGAATTAGACGATTTGAGAGGTGCCACCTAAACGATCTGCTTTATATAAGTATGTTGATAGTTTAACGACAGGCATATAGCAAAACCCCGCACTTATTACTCTTTTTTTTTCCAAATTGAAAGCAAATTTTATTAATAACTTGAAAGAGATTCAATCGGGATAAACCCCCTAGTAATCAGGCAACGAGGTTGAAAAACAAGTAGAGCTAAATAATTAGCCGTTTTATTTCCGGATCGCTTAATAAACTGAATATAAATAAATGAAGGTAATGATTTTCGGCGCAATCGAGCATGCATGTCCCCCGAAAAAAGTAGCTACACAATTAACCCTTACATTAATTTCATTGATAGTACAATATTCAAAGGACTCATTGCAACAACTGACCTTAGAGGTCTCATGTTATGTATTATTTTATATTTTTTATATTTTAATTATTTTAAATTATAAATAAAAAATAAATATAATAAACCAAATTTTTTGAAATATATTCTCTAGTGAAACATGTTTATTTCGATGAGTAGTTTTCTCATTATTCACAAATCTAATATTATTAAATTATATTATTTATTAGTTAATAATGAATGTAATATTTTTTCTATTTAATAATATAAAATTTTGAGAAAATTATAAAAAAAATATTGAAACGATATGAGGGGCAAATTGATTTAAAGAGAAAAGAGAACTTATTAAGAAGAACATTATGATGGTAAGTTGATTTCAAATTTTAATGGAAGATGTTGTAGAAACCATATGAGAATATTATGAAAGATGGTAAATATTTATAGATACTTGTATTTTTAATATTTTATAATCTAAAAATTGTAATATTTTTTTTAGGAAAATATATAGTTAGTTGATTTTAGGAGAAGGAGAAGAAATGATATTAAAAAAGAAATTTAGAAAATTATCAAGATGGTAAGTTTATTTAAAGAGAAAGTAAAATTTTTAGGAGAATATTATGATGGTAAGTTGATTTCAAAAATCCTAATGAAAATTTTTGTAGAACTTTAGGAAAATATTAAGAATGATGATAGCTTATTTAGAAAAATATAAGGTAATTGTAGTTTATGATATTATTTACTCACAAATTTTAAAAAAATTAGAAAAATATAATTAGATGATTTGAGAGACGCCACTAAACGACCTCGTTTTCTCCTTTATATAAGTATATTGATAGTTTAACGGCAGGCATATGGAAAAAGCCCACACTTATTACTTTTTTTTGCCAAATTTAAAGCAAATTTCATTAATAACTTGAAAGAGACTCAATGGGGACAAATCCCCACTGATTATTTCCGGATTGCTTTACAAACTGTATATAAATATTCTGAAAATTAAAAATGAAGGTAATGGTTTCCTGGGCAATCCAGCATGCATCTCCCCCGATAACAGTATCTTCACAATTGACCCTTACATTAATTTCATTGATAGTGCAATTTTCAGAGGACTCAGTTGCAACAACTGAGCTTAGGGGTCTCATGTTATGAACAAATAATTTTTGTGAGAGGTGAGCATATGTGATTTTCACCACTATTCCAAGCGCACCCCAGCTATCTACCTGCCAGACACCAGCTATAAACCTTCCAAAAGTGTTGTCGATGCGAGATATCCAAATCTTCCAATACACCATCAAATTCATTTTCAACAAAACCACCACATCGCACAAAGAGAGACACATCGTATAAAGCAAGACAATCAAACACACCAATAATAACTTAAACAAACAATACGGAAAAAAATCAAAAATTCAAAAATCTCGGAATAACACCAAATTGTAATATGTTGTTAGACCAGAGATTTTAAATCCAAAAACTGAATTTTATAATAAAATCCAAAATTTTACTTTAGTAGAGCTGAAAACTAAAGTTAATAATTGTAATGGGTTTTTCGAGTTTTGTGGAACAAATCCCGATTTTATTGAAGAAAAAGTAAACAAAAGAAGGAGATGGAGATGAATATGGAAATAGATATGGGTAGAATGAGTGAAGAAAAAGGTAGGACGGCTAGGGTTAGAAGAAGGTAGGGGCATCCGACTCTCATGCGATAGAGGAAAGATAGAGATCTCGCACTTATTTAAATATATGTCATACAGTCATGTAAATGACATTTTCTACCCTCA
Source organism: Apium graveolens (assembly GCF_009905375.1). NCBI lineage: Eukaryota > Viridiplantae > Streptophyta > Magnoliopsida > Apiales > Apiaceae > Apium > Apium graveolens. Next base: position 110,664,468 of record NC_133657.1, read on the forward strand.
AGTTTATGGTCATTTTCTTCCATTTTACGTCAAGGCCTTGAAAAATGGTTGAATATAGTAAGATTTTTTGATATTGGGCAAAGAATTTAATTTTCTAGTTCTAATGTCACTTTCAATCTTTTTTGAAATTAAAGTTTATTTGATGCCAATAAGCGATAGGTTATGGGTTGGATGTAATTACTTTTTAAATTTACAGATTTGTCTGGGAAAAAAATAATTTTGAATTGGTATATTAAAAAATTGTTGAAATGAAATTGAAAAAATATATAATGTCCCGTAGGGTTTACCCAATGCGCACCCGATGGGAATCGGCTGCGGGTTATCTTCGATAAAAAAATGTAATAATGTTCTTGCATGATTATTTTGTATTGTTATAAATATCTTGATTATTGGATTATTTGAATGGTGTACCAATTATTTAAAAAAATTCTTTAATTCTAATTGTTATACCCACTTTTGGGTATGGGCCATGAACAGGTCCTTATGAGAATAAAAAGAAGTGTTGGGATTGAATAAATGGAAAGTGTGAGCTCGACTGGTGGGCTCACACTATTGCTCATATATTAAAAGAGTGGGTTGTGAGCCCATAACATAATGATCTTTGGTGGTCCACTGCCTTATGGAATTTTAAGCGATAATAAGACCCAACGAGTTGGGCTTACGGGCTTGCTGTACACAAAACATGGTAAATGGGTCTAAATGAAGAAGATTATGAATATAATACGTCTCGGGCCCACCGGCTGGCATTGCCCTACTCTTGGGTTAGTAGGTTGTAGGACTACAATATGACAGACCTTCTATAAGGCACACCAGCTCGCATCGCTCGTGAGCTGGGCCACAGGTTTAAAAAAGGGAAGCCTGTTTCATGCGAGCTGGGCTCATGAGCTCGCATCGCATGGGAAGACCATAAAAACTAGTTAATTGACAAATAGAGGAGAGATCGGACGGGCTTACCTCTTAACTTTCTAAATAATTATTGTTACTGTGAGCCGAGGTGGCCAGGCCTACTCGCATCATGGAGATTCTAGCTTCATTATGAAAATGACTCATAGATGACTAGGTTATTCGTAAATTTCAGGACCAACATGGGATATTCCTAAAATCACAGGAAGACATGTGGAGCTGTCGCGAGATTGTAGGAAACGAGTAAGTTCGGTCATGAATTGTATGACTAATTAGCTGAAGGCTTGACTAAGAAATGGGCTTGGGCTGCATGGTTAGAAAAACCCTAACCCTAGCCATGGTAACTTTTTTTTTATTGTAGGGATCCTGCAGTCTCTACCATTCGGGTGCGCAATGGGTAAACTTACGGGCTCACGCAATAGCCTGCAAACCACGTAGCACTACTAGAAAAAAGACCTTAGACATCGGTTTTTAACCGATGTCTATGTAAAAAATGTATGATGTCTTCGCGACTGATGTTAAATGTATTTTCTCATAGACATCGGTTAAAAACCGATATCTATGTAATATTACACATCGTTTCTGAAAAATTTCTGATGTCTAATTCACGTTGATGTTATATAATTGTTTAATGTCGAGTTCAGAAATGTAATATTAGGACGATTAGGCCTGTTTAAAACTATAACACACAATCAATATTTATAAAATAACATCGGTTAAAAATAAAAAACCGATGTCTATATCTTATTAGACATCGATCATTTTCTAAGTACCCGATGTCAATGTTGATAATAAACATCGATCATTTTCTAAGTACCCGATGTCAATGTTGATAATAGACATCGGTTGTTTTCTAAAAAACTGATGTTAGTATGATAAATAGACATCGGGTGTTTATTTTTAAATCGATGTTATTACCCTGTTTTCATGTGCTAATATTCCTTTATTAATATCGAATATTTTATTTTTCTGATGTCTTTGTGATTTTAAGACATTGCTTTTATATGTGTAAACTGATGTTATTTATGGTTTTTTAACATCGGTTCTAATAACAATGTGATGTCTGTTTCTATTATAATTAAACTGAGCATCTCTGTTTTTGCATGAACCAGAAAACTCCATATGGTAAAATCCAATCAACCAACAATTTTCCATCCAACCAACCAACAATTTTTCATCCAACCAACCAACAATTTTCACCCCATCAACCAACAATTAACCCAGATTCAACCAACAACAGTTTTTATCCAATCAACAACCTAAAACATCTACTAGAAAATTCAGAACATCTACATTAACCAACCAACAACAAATATATAGCGAAAATAGTTCTAACACATTGTCAAACATGCATCTTACAAATTCGATCATCAAGTACATTATGGAACCAGAATTTACAGTAGCGAGGCAAGGAAATTTACAATCTATATTTTGTCTTGAATGAAGTCGATAACATCACAGCGAACCTGGTCTAGCTCCTCTAGAGTGTAAGACTTGCGAGTCTTGGTCGCCCATTAAAAATTGAGTAAACCGAAAAGGGAAATCATAAAAAAATGCATCTAAAATGCCACATTCAGTCATACAAAAATGAATGTACGGACCTTAGAAGTAAAAGAAATTTCTCTGTCCTCAATAATTTCCTTCATGTACCTCATGACCACATAACCACATTCAACCCCACCAGGCTGTTTCGGGGATCCCTGTTAAGATAAAAAAAAACTGGCTTTACAAACTGATTAAATCAAGATTCCTGTCGTACTATAAAAATTATAATATAAATTACTTACTACAAGATTCTTGATTTTAGGAGCTTTGTTACCCCTTCCTGTTTGAGAATTAACTTGTTTTATTGTCCTGCATATTATAATGACACGATGTCAAGAGTCATATTTCGAATACAAGAAATAAATGAAAACAACCTAAAAAATAAAAGGAATAATGTTACTCTGATAAAGCTTTTTCTAAATCATCAAAATGAGTTGGATGAGGCAAAGGATTGAGAATGTAAATGTCGCCATCCCATATTACAACCAGAATCCAGTGACAACTGTATTATTATAAATTTACACAAGTCAGATATTTTTAAAAATAGCCTAAAAACCTAAAAGAAAATTAAATTAATAGATTACAATATGCATTTAAAAATACTTACTGATGATTATGTGGCAGGAAGAATATGTGATTTTGATTACCCTCGTTCAACCGACTACCAACATTTCGTTGAAAATCAGCATTCAAATTAAAGTTGGCGCCAGGATCAAAAAATCCATACAGGACCACATCATCATTCTTGCGAACCCTCTTAATTGTACTATGCAAGTGCCTATACATATGTGGGAGAAATTAAAATTACTAGCAGACCAGTTGTGCGATAATTCAAACAGAACCTATAACCACGAAAATAAATTACTTACGCCATATACGCAGATATCGCAGCTTGTTCAATCATGTCAAACTCTAACAATGCTTTTAAATTCTCATGCAATATATATATTGTCTTCTCAACTCCAAACACATCGGAATCACATGGAATAGGGATAGATTCCCCGCTGGCTTTCATAAATGTCGTAGCATGTTTGTACAATACCTTGTATTGGCGTGGCACTTTCTTGCTGACCTTGACGTGAGTGAACTCTTGTTGAATTTTATGCACCTCACCCTTGTTCTTTGACTGCGACACATCTCTTTTCTTTTTCTACAAAAAAATGAAAGAATATAAGTAGACATTTATTCACCTAATTAACCCCTATTTTTCAACTTTTATACAACTTTAGCAACCAACAAGCACATGTAAATACCACAATTGTCCGTAGGCTGATTAAATTTCGAGGCCATGCCAAGTGTGAACCAACGGCTTCACGAACATGTTCAATTTCACCAGGTATAGGCACGGGAACTAAAGCATCTGGTTGGATATGTCCATCAACCGACACACGAGCATGTCCAGGCTTCAGGGGCACTCCATGAACCGAAACATTCATTTCATTATCTTCGAAAACAGTACCAAAAGCAACCTTATTTTCGATGCTATCCACCGAAAGCTCACAAATTTATGGACCCTATAATTGTAAGGAGTAAATTATATAATTACTCTACAATTTGAAGAACCGTATAATTATAATAATATTTATGAAATGTACCTTCTTTTCTGATGGAGGGGGTTGATCATAAGCAAGACAATCATCATTCACCAATATTTCTTTTGCTTTTGGTTCTCCTTCAACTGGTTGGCAACTTGCTCTCTCCGAAAAATTCGGAGACTGCTGATTAGATCCTGTAAACAATGACTTGAGCTCAGCCATTTCCCGCCTTGTTCTTACCAACTCCTCCTGTAGCACTCTATCACGGGCCAACAACTCCGCATTGGTAATTGCAGGTTTTCTCTCTTTCGGCAGATTAAAGAACATTTTTGGGGTGACGAAACCTCCAACTCCTCGAACCCTGCCTGAATGCTCAGGAGTTCCGAGTGCCGTAGTCAACACATCATCAGTTCCAGATGGTACGAATTCACCCTTCTCCTTCTTTTCGAGTAATTCATCCTAATACAGATATGAATACACATCAGATCTTAGGGACATATTATGAATAATGAAGGAATAAACAGATTTTCATTATAATCTGTTTTTCTCGATTAAATGCAATTTTTTTCATAATTTTTACTTACAATTCTGGCAAATACTGCTTCTTTTTCTTCATCAAGTTCCTCATCATCTAGCTTTGACTTTCGAGCCTTTTTCCAAAATATTGCCCGATCTGGTTTCTCCCCGGGCTTCAGTTTGCCTTTCTTTATTTGTTTAAGATGAGAAAAAATTAAAAGGTGCTTTATTTGTTGAAGATGAGAAAAAATTATAGCTAGGTTCTTACTTCATCCTCTTGTAAACCAATGTAACCCTTCCTTGACAAACGATGATGATATTTTCGATTATGCACTCTTTCGCTCTGCAGGGTGCGTAGTTTTTGCATCATACAACGAATAATTATATCCAAGTAAATATTCTAAATCCAAAAAGGGTACACTGGCAAAGAAAATGCATCCATACCAGCCACTTATCACCTGTCCTCTGCGCGATAAATCTCGTCCAAGCTTCTTGACCCACAAACCGATAATTTTTTGGAGGCCTCTTCAGTTTCTTCTTTTTTTCAGCATATGGCATCACGTGTTTAGTTGTTAAATCAGTTTTAAACTGTCTCCACTTCTCTCCTGCAGACTTAAGCACCATAGCCTCACTTTCCGGAGCAACTTTAAATGTACCCTATGGACAATAAAATACACAAGTTTATAAGGCTTAGATAGTAGTACTAAAAATAAGTTGTGTGTGTCAACTATAATTTAATACCTTAATATCAAGCCATAATTTATCTTTCAATTCCCGATCCACATTTGGCCAGCTGTCAATGTCAATAGGAATCATAGTTCTTGCCAGGTGCCCTATGTAGGACTGTAAGGTACACCTAGTATCTCCGACAGGAACTCCAAACTCATTGTATCTGATTTTAAATCTCTTGCCCTGGGCCTTCCTTACCAGTACTTTTTTAAGAGAGGAAACACCTTGTGCAGCTCCCAACCTTCTTTTCGCAGAATTAGAATTAGTTGTTGTTTCTTATTCAGACTGTTGCTTTTCAGTTTGAGGTTCACTTGGTGCTTGTCCATCCTGATCACAGTGCTCTTCAACCTCCTGATCACAATGTTCTTCAACCTCTTTAACTTTTTTAGATTTGCTTTTGTTGGTTCTCTGTTTCTTTGCCATTTTTGTCCTTCACTCTGAATAATAAAACAAGAAATAATTAGTCACTGAATAAATGAAACTCTACATGAATTAAAATACATTCAAAATTACATATGCATGAATAAAAATGCATTCAAAATTACAACTGGAAAATTTCAAAACAAATACAAAAACAAAATACAAAAAAATTATAAAAGAAAAATTACAAAAGAAAAATGCATTAGTCACTATAATTCATTTACTCAAAAAAATTACAAAGGAAAATTAAATATGCTGATTAAATTATAACAAGCAAAAAGTACAGAGAGCTAAATTAACAGGATCATTTTTTAACCCAAATTCCCTCAACATTAGGCCTAATACTATGCGCAACGTCTTCATTGGTCACATCAGAAGCAGGGATGTTAGAGCAGAAGGGAGGATGTTCAATGATCGTGTCACCCAAATTATCGTCGTTATACAACTCTTGATAGTCTCTAGTTGTGGAAGTAAACACGATCGACCAAGTAGAATCAACCAGATCTTTAATGTAAAACACCTGGTTGACTTGGTCAACAGAGACATATTTATCCTTCTTATGGCCTTGTCGATTGAAATCCACAAGTGTGAAGCCAAGATCGTCGATCTTTATGCCTTTATCATTCTCTGCCCATTTACACAAGAAGAGTGGAGCTTTGAACTCATGGTAATCCAACTCCCATACTTCCAAGATTATGCCATAAAAGGTCATATCACTCTCAATGGGGTTTAAATCTTTCGCACTGGACACCTGGACTGCCTTAGCAACCACAGAAACTCCACTGTTTTGAATAACCCGCACATCATCTCGGTCTTTCGTAAAGTATCGGACTCCATTGACTGAAAAACCTTGATAAGTTAAAACAGAAAATGATGGTTTTCTAGCGAGCCATCGTATCGTCTCTGAAACAGCATCGGGATTTCCCTTCATTTCACTACTTACCTATATATAATATTATATAATAAAAAAATCCATCAGTTGCAAACTACAACTAACAACTATTTAAGTAGACAATACACAAAACCTACTTTTTTTTCAAACCAATCGGCAAATAGCCGATTGTGCTCTCCCATGAGCCAATGAACACTTTTTTTCTTCCCTCGGTAAATTTCATCCAAATACTCCTTGTGCATTCTGAGAATATGCATAAATATTAGAAATAACCCACAAAAATTACATCTTCAAACAAATAGGACAAGTTAATAAAATAAACGTACATGATATAGGGATACACTTCATCATTGTTTTGAAGGACATGCAGATGAGCCTCATCTCGCTCTTTTTCTTTCACGACCTTTATTATCGCGGCAGATAATGGACCAGATTGCTTGCCTTGCTCAACTGGAATGCCGACAGTTGTACAAGTCTGGCTCATAAATTCTGTGCAGAATTCTACTGATTCTTCTTTAAGGTAGCTTTCTGCCATACAACCTTCAGGATAATATCGGTTTCGTACGTAACTCTTTAGCACTTTATTGAATCGTTCGAAGGCATACATCCATCTATAAAATACCGGTCCACATAAACGCACTTCTAGGACCAAGTGGACAATAAGATGTAACATTACATCAAAAAATGATGAAGGGAATATTTTTTCTAGATCGCATAAGGTTATTATTACATCTGACTGTAATTTATCGAGTTTCGAGACATCGACAACTTTGCTGCATAAAGCATTAAAAAAGAAGCACAGTCGTATGATTGTGACCCTAACATTTTTCGGGAGAACGGATCGAATGGCAACAGGGAGGAGTTGTTGGAGAAGGATATGGCAGTCATGGGACTTAAGCCCGTATATCTTCAAATCAGACATGGATACACAATTTTTTATGTTTGATCCATGTCCAGAAGGAAGTTTCATAGACAAGAATGAGTTCAACACTTTCTTTTTTTCAACCTTCGATAAAGTAAAAGGGGAAGGAGGAAGATAGGTCTTCTTTTCTCCTACTTGAGGAGCTAAATCATGTCTAACACCCATATCAATCATATCACGACGTGCCGCCTCACTATCTTTTGACTTTCGCATATTTAATAATGTCCCAAGCAGATTATCACACACATTTTTCTCGATGTGCATAACATCGAGACAGTGGCGAACATGATGATATTTCCAATATTCTAACTCAAAGAAAATAGATTTTTTCTTCCATGGACATTCCACCTTCTTCGACTTCTTCACCTCTTTTCCAAAACAAAAATCAATTCGTTCCTGACGCGCTAACACTTCTTCTCCGGAAAGGGGTTGACATGCGTTCCCCAACTCTTGTTGTCCGTTAAAGGCCGCCTTCTGCCTCCTATAAGGGTGATGCCTAGGCAAATAACGGCGATGACCTTGGAAGCACATATTCCTACTGTGACTTAAATATTTAGCCACAGTATCGTCACCACAAATTGGACAACTCTTATAACCCTTATTCACGCAGCCTGACAAGTTTCCATATGCTGGAAAATCATTTATAGTCTACAATAAAATTGCTTTTAGAGTGAAATATGATTTACTATAGGCGTCATAAACGTTTGGTTCACCTTCTTCCCAAAGTTTTTTCAGATCATCAATCAACGGTTGTAAATAAACGTCGATGTTATTTCCCGGCTCATGTGGACCAGGAACTAAAACTGACAACATCATGAACTTCCTTTTCATGCATAACCACGGAGGAAGATTGTACGTTACCAACACTACTGGCCAGCATGTATATCGATTGACTAACCCATTAGTATGCGGGTTGATACCATCCGCTGATAAAGCCAACCTAATATTCCTAGATTCACTACCAAAGGCAGGCCACCGGTAATCGATATTCCTCCAAGAAGGAGAGTCGGCCGGATGTCGCATCTTGTCATCATTTATTCGCTGATTTGCATGCCAAGTCATGAGTTCAGCAGTAGAGGGAGATTTAAATAACCGTTTAAATCTTGGAATTATAGGAAAATACCACATGACCTTGGCTGGAACATTGACCCTAAGTTGGCCATTCTTCCGTACTTTCCAACGTGACAGCTTGCAATGAGGACACTGAGAAGCATCAGAATGTATGCCCCTATACAGTATACAATCATTGGGACACGAATGAATTTTTAAATACACTAGACCTAAATCGGATAAAGTTTTCTTTGCTTCATATGCGTTAGAAGGCAACACATTATCTTTGGGAAGGATCAAGCCAACTGAAGAGAGCAGCTCAGTAAAGGCAGTGTCGCTAATACCAAACCTAGCTTTCCATTTGTGCAATTTTAACATTGACTCTAACTTTGTGCACTCGCTGCCCTCAAACAACGGTTGTTCCGCCTCAACAACAAACCTCTGAAAATTATATGAATCCTTATCGTAATTACCCGAATTAAAAGACGCTTCACAAACTTCAACAGTTTCTGATGCAACAAAGTGCTCTATAGGTTGGTCTGAAGCAGGACGTGTACTACCTATAGAAGACCTAGTACTCTTAGTAGATTTTTCTTCATGCCAAATCCAATCAACATACCCCAAACTAAAACCATGATCGTAGATATGTCCCCTTATGATTTTGGTTGAGAATTTTTTAAAATTCACACATCGACCACATGGACAAGGAATTCTTTTAGGATCTTTACAATTTTCTTCAGCGAAAATCAAGAATTCTTCGACGCCAATTTCAAATTCTAAAGAATCCCTATCTTTCAATATCCACGACTTATCCATAAATGAAAATGTATGACCAGCAATCTAGCAACCTAACCACCTGATGGTCATTTCAACATCAAAGTGCGAATTAATCAATACAAGTGCACATATTCAAGTGCACATAAACAAAACCAAGAAAGTCAACATTGTTTAACTAGCATAATCAATACAAGTGCACATATTCAAGCGTGAATTAATAACAAACATGCCCTTAAAAAATTGAAAGACTTTACACAAATGACAACTAGTACATTCATGGCATCTCATCTATTAAAAGAGAACGATACACTAAATCCGATACATAAACAACAATCCAAATCAAATAATGTATACATAAATAATGACAGATCGGTTACTGGTGAATCCCTTCCTACATAATGTATACAAAAAAAAGGAAAAAAGCAAACGAATAAGAATTTCTAACCTCCTTCTTGAAGTAAAATGTGCAGGCACTGTCAAATTCCGAGACTTGATGAGATAATCTGCAAATGGACAAAATCGAATTTAAAAACATACTATTACTTAAAACTTTAAACGGACAAAAATCGGAAGATATCAACCAGAAAAGAAAAATACATGCAAATATCAAACCTAATTAATATATTTAGGCAAACCTAAATATATATACACAAGAACACAAACCTAATTTATGTTAAAAAAATGCAGATTTATGTAAATATATATACATGCATATTTAAAACAACTCAAGAAAAAATATAAAATTAGAGTACAAACCTTATTTGGCTCAATGAATCTCAAAACCTGTTCAAAAAGGAAAAAACCCATTAAAATTTATGAACAAACCCTAATTAAACAAATGTAACCTAATCGAACATACAAACCTAAATGAACAAACATACCTGTTCAGAAATTCGGGTTTCTCGTAGATGGATTTTGATTAACTGATGGTGTTCTTCAATTTGGGGTTTAATTAAAACCTATGTACTTATTATAAACTGATATGGTGTGTGTGTGAGATAGAGAGAGATGGAAGAGAGAGAGGGAAAGAAGCAGAGAGATGGAAGAGAGAGGGAAAGAGAACCAGAGAGAGTGAGCTCAGAGAGAGAGAGAGCAGAGAGAGTGGGAGTGGGAGAGAGAGCAGGGAGAGAGTGAGAGAGAGACAGAAAAAATAATTAGGGGGGAGAAACGGTTTTTTTTTTTGGTTAAAGGGGGGGGAATATTTGGGGAATAAGGGGGGAAAGTTTCCGCGTTTTTTTTTAATTTTTTTTAAGTTAACCATCGACAACGGTTGTAAAATACAACCGATGTCTATAAAACAAAGACATCGGTTATATAGAAAACCGATGTCTAACTAACATTTTTCATTTTTGAAAAATAAGTATAGACATCGGTTATTTTCTGGACCGATGTCTAAAACAATAAGTAACATCGGTTTTAAAATAACCGATGTCTAAATGAACTTTAACATCGGTCGTCTGAGCAACCGATGTCTAAGGACTGATGTCTATTGACAGAATTCTAGTAGTGTAGCCTATGTAACTTATTCCCAAGAGCTATATGAGGTTTCATCCCTATAAATAGGGTACATTGGCACTTGTATGAGACATGAGTTGACATTTGAAAAAAAATAAAAAAAAACCATATTCTTCATTTTGGAGTCATCATGCAAGCTCAACCACCACCATACAGGGCTGAGTAGAAAACTAAAAAAATCTGAATCTGAAATTGAATCCGCTAAAAATCGTTAAAATCCGAACCGCAAAAATCTGATCCAAAACCAAAATCGTAAAATTGGAAATCGAAACCGATTTTTCGGGTTCGTTTATAGGTGAAAACCGAACCGAAAAAACCCGATCCAAGCCGGTAACTAAAACTAAATAAATAAATAAAATATATTTAATACATATATATATATTAAAATTAATATATACATATAATTTAAGTATACATGGTGGAGGCCAAATTCTAATATTGCAGTACTGCTAAGATGAAAACATTGCATATAGTTCGGTTGCGGCTACTGGCTATTAAATTGTGGCTAACTGTAGTAGAGTCCTTGTTTTTTTGAGTGTATAACTCCCTGGTTATATGGGATAGGTGATATCTTTGCTTCTTAACTTTAATTTTAGTTTACACTAAATTTATTAAATTTTCTTTAAGTTACAGTACTGAACATTACAATTAGTGTGAGATTGCAAAGTGGAAGCTATTTTCTGAAATTTACTTCTAGTTTGCTTCATAAAAATGAAATTTGGTATTAAAAATGCACAAATTTCTAATGCGAGATTTTTTAATTTTTATTTGTAATGTTCACACTTATAACTAGTAGAAAGTTCTGTTTTAATTTGGATATTGCAAGATTATTTGGTGAAATGGGTACCGATTTACTAGTGGTTGTACTCCCAATTATATGATTGCAAGTATGAGAACTCCTGGTTCTTTATTTTCAGTCATCTGAAATTTTTAAACTTAAGAACCATTTGCATGATTACATAATGAATCGACAGAATGAACAGTTTGGCCAACTCAAATTAACACTATGTTGTTTTTAATATTGCAGCCATTTTTCAGGAAGTTAGTAGTGGACTTATGGCAGCTAATAAGTTTCTGGTCAGTGGCCATGCATTTCTTGTTGCTACTCACCTCTTTTCAAAATTTATGTTAGATTTTTGTTATTCACGAATTAACTTAGATTTTTGTAATAAATTATGAAAACTTTATATTCTTGTTTCGGAACAAATTTATTTTGTATTTGTAATTTATATGCTTAAGAATTATACTAATCATCTTTATTTTGTTAATTTTATTGGAAGCGGTTTATAACCGAAACCAATCCGAGAAAAACAAAACTGAGGTTTATAAAACCGAAATCGAACCGGTGGCTTCAGTTGTGGTTACGGTTTTAAATTTTAAAAACCGAGGATCTGCGGACTCGATTTCGGTTTTATGCAAAACCTGCCCCAATCTACCCCGCGATCTCCACTACTATTATACACAACCTTCCTCCGCCCTAAATCACCATCCTTGATCTTTATTCCAGCCATCAACCTCCAAAATATTGTTAAACAAAATTCTCCCATTAATATTTGGCGCTAGACGGAGAGGAGATTTCATCTTAGGGAGAAAAGATGACTAAAGAAGGCAAGTCGGTTGTAGTACCAGGAAGCGGCATCAAGAAGGGGACCTCGAACGGGACTAAACACACATCCCCAGAGGATCAGGCGCCACCACAGCCTGTGCCCATTGACGGTTAGGCAGTCCTAGCCTATCTTGAGGGGCTCGGCAACCAGATGAATGATATCAACACTAGGATATCCAGAGTAGAGAAAGGCTCTACCAGGAATGCTAAGTGCAAGGCACGCCGCTTTAAGCTCTCTCAACACGACTTGAAGGGAAAGGGCCCTCAAAAATGGATGATTAACGAGTTCAATGATGTGGCATGCGAGGATGTATGAAGGAAGGAGTCATGAATGGAGTGGGATGAGATACCTCTGATCCAGGTAAAGTGGGGCAGCCAGATCTCTAAGGGATCAGGGCAAAATCCTGCTTCATCTGAGGTAAGGTAAACAAGTGTGCTTGACCGCGAGGGCAAAATATTGAGTTAGCACGATCTCAAACTCAAATTGGACAATCTCAGGGAGAAAATGAAGGAGAAAAGTCCCATAGATCGAGAAACCCAGCGAAAGAAATGTGCGGCGACTCCCTCGCATAAAGCTCCGAAGGGATACCCATCCCAGAAGGACTAAAAGACAAAGACATAGGGCTGACCAGGAAGGGGATTCTATGGTGCGACCTGGAGGAGCGAAACACCATGAGGGGCCACAGGCCTTCCACCGCTCAAGTAATGCCAATAACGAAGGACAAAAAGAGATTGTTAGGGTTGGAAATTTGAGGAAAAAATTAGATCGGATGGAGCAGAAGAAAAGAGGATCACCAACCTCAGCTTCCTCGTCTCCATTCAGGACCGCTATCTGAGCCTCCCCCTGCCCCGAGTGTTTAGGCACAACCCTGATCTTCTTTTTAATAGGGAGAGTAACCCATCTGAATATCTCATTCAGACAAACACAAAGATGGAGGTCTATCAAGTACCAGAACCAACCCGATGTAGACTTTTCGCGGCCTCGCTTCGAGGGAGCACCCAACAGTAGTTTTCAAAATTGGGTTCGGCCACCATAAGACATGGCAACAGTTGGAGGACCCGTTCGTCCGACAATTCCAGTCCACCCTCCAATATTCCCCACCAGTGGCCACATTGGCAATATTAAGCAAAGATAGGGAGAACCTCTAGCGGAATATTTACAGCAATTTAATGTTAAGGTCCCCAAGAGAAGCTAGCAAAGAGACCATCAAGAATTTCTTGATTGTTGGATTAAAAGAAGGGTCAAAATTCTAGAAGAGCCTTCTGGCCCTCGAGCCTAGAACCCTGGCTGAGTTTTATAAGCAGGCTGAGCCTTTTAAAAGGGTAAAAAATCAATGAGGGATTTAAAGATTAGTGAAAATTAACAAAATAGGAAGGACAGATCCTCTAGCCTCAAGGAGAGAAGGAAGACTTACCAGCATAGCTCCAGCCCGAAAAAGGCTGCTAGATGCAAGGAGACAAGCAAGGAGATATGAAGGCCTTATATAAGCAAATGGCCAATATACATGCCCCTCGCGGACTCCACTGGCCATATATATGCAATATATAAGGGAAAGGTGTATTCCAAAAGGCATCCCCCCTCAAAGACTACAACAAAAGGGACATTCAAAATATTGTGCATGTCATGAGGCCACAGGGCATGATACAGCAGATTGTAGACAATTGAAGGATGAGATCGAAATATTGATCTGTTAGGGTAAGTTAACGAGGTGGGTTTTCAAGGAAGTTCGAAAGCACAAGTAAGAATATCATGCTATCCATCCACCACCACCGGAAGAGAAAGAGAGGGTACCTTGAGCCAGCAGCATCCACATAATTCTAGGAGCGACTCACACTGGGGAAGAGAGATGAAAGGCAAGACAGGTACATCCGAGAGGAAAAGGATAGACCTTTCACTAATGTCAATCACCTCATCCAGAAACCCCCGGAGTTCCTTGAAAGGGAGATCGATGATATCGTGTTCAGAGAGGCATATTCCAAGTGGGTCCATTACCCTCATATTGAAGCTCTGGTCGTAAAAATGAAAACTGGGACAGTAAAAGTATATCTAGTATGAGTGCATACTGGGAGCTCAGCAGATGTGTTTACGTATGACTCTTATAAGAAGCTTGGATTCCTAACAAAGAAATGAATTTCTCAGGCTGATATCCCTATGGGTTCACAGGAGATTCGATAGTAGTGAAGGGGACAATCCAATTCCTGGTCACCTTGGGAGAAGAAACTCGCGTGGCCACCTAAATTGTTATATTTACTATGGTAGACCAGTTGTGTACCTATTATGTTATAGTCGGAAGGCCACTCATTAAGGTTATGAGGATGGTGACCTCGATCCACTATATGACAGTAAATTTTCCAACTCCCACGGGCGTAGGTTTCTTGAAGGGTTGCCAATATGACTTGAGGGTTTGTTATAACCAGGCACTCAAAACATCAGAAAGGGGACGCATCTAGGGAGTTTGTAAAATTAGAAGAAAATGATGTCCTCATGGAGGAGGCTGATGAAAGGAAAAGAAAGCGCCCCAAAGGACACAAAACTTACAACAAGATCTCAATTGAAGAATTACCAGAAGGATACTTCGAGAGCCTGGAGATTCAAGTGGAGCCACGACTCGGGGCATTACTTATGGAGGCCTCTCAGCCCATGATGATGGTGTAGGAAAGGATAGTGGAGAAAGCAAATGATGAAAAAGAGAGCCATGAGCAGATAGCCGTAAGGCTATAAAAAGGGAAATGGGTGGGGAATGAGACAACAACCACCATAGATATGCCTGATGGGGTTACTCGTGAGGTAACCGTTACTTCTGGAGGTTCAATGACCAAGGTTTGAGCCCTTCAGCCCAAGTTAACGAGCACTAAGGGGCTAAAAATCATAGAAGTAGGAGAGACTGGTGAAACCCGGGCAGACTTGGACCTGAGGATGCCCCTAATTATCCTATAAGCAGGGTCCGTATAAGATACTATACCCATCCTGGTGGATCCAAATAAACCTTCCAAGGTGCTCAAGATTGGCTCTAACCTCAACACAGAACTAGGAGAAGACTTGGCTCAATTTTTGAGGAAGAATCTGGATGTCTTTGCATGGTCGCTTGCTGATATGGTGGGATTGACCCGGATGTTATATGCCACCGGCTTAACCTTGATCCAAAAAAGAAGAGGGTCAGACAGAAGAGGCGTCCGATTAGCGGAGAAAAGGCAAAAGCCCTGAAGAAAGAAGCGGATAGGATAATGGAAGCAGGGTTAGTGAAAGAAACTTTCTACCTAATGTGGCTTTCCAATCTTGTGCTAGTCAAGAAGTGTTGTGAATATGTTGTGCACTTGATGATTACCTAAACAAAATATCTAAGTAGATTTTACTTAGTGAAATAATGTAGCACTCGACGGATAAGAATTATAGTCCCGACGGATAACTCAGTTTGAGTACCGACGGATGAGTAATTTATTATCCATCGAGTGAGTAGCTTATATAATGATAAGTTTGTAGCACAGTGTTGTATGCACCTTTGTATAGAATCTGTAGTAGCATATAAGTCATGTTGACTTTAACTAGATATGCAGAATAGGTTGATTAACTGTACATAAGCAATGTCTTGTAATTCTGTATAAGTGAAATGAAGTCAAGTGCCAAAATAGCTATCAACGGATGCTTAACAAAGCTTCGACGGATAATCAAATGACTTTCAACGGATGGTCAAAATAGCAGTCGACGGATGATCAAGTAAGTCATCGACGGATGATCTGAAAGTCGACGGATGATAATATCAAGATTCAAACATCGGTTGAACAGTGAAAGCTGACACACAACCGTCGAGATTGGATATAAACACTGTGGAAGCCCATTAACTGGGTAATAGAGGACAAAAAGCAGCAAAGATCAAGACTGTTAGATTTTATATTTATTCAGTTCTTTTGACTTTGTAATCTTGGTAATATATATAAACCAAGAGAGTAGCAAATAAGAACAACTAAGAAAACTAAGTGAGCTTAGAAACAAACACAGAGAAATCTTTGTAAGTACTATCTTTAGCATTTCCTGTGTTCTTAGTTGTTCTATCTTGTAAAAGCAGCTGTGAGCATTTCTGCACACAGAGTTCTCTCGATATATTAATATATATCTCTGGTGGAATTGTTTAAATCCACCAGAAAGTTTTTAAAGACTCTTGTTTTTAATTACTCTTGTTTTGATTCATTAAAGTTTATATTCCGCATTGTGCTAATCAAAACAGATATATCTATAATCGAGTTGAACATTTTTATTTCAAGAAAAAGATAAAGAATTCCATTCAACCCCCCTTCTGTAATTCTTGCTATATTGTTAAGGGACTAACAATTGGTATCAGAGCAAGCTCTTAATCTACAAAGAGTTTAAAGATCAAAACAATTCTGCAAGATGAACAAGAAAGATGTTGGATTCAAGATTCCTTTTCTGGATAAAGATAATTACCATCATTGGAAGGTAAAGATGCATCTTCATATGATTTCTCAAGATGAGGCCTATGTGGACTGCATAGAAAGAGGCCCTCATGTTCCAATGAGAGCTGCAACAGGAAATGAACCATCAGTTCCAAAGCCAAGGCATGAATGGTCTGATCCTGATCTTGAACAAGTCAGGAAAGATAAAAAGGCCATGAACATTCTGTTCAATAGTGTTGATGCAGATATGTTTGATAACATCATCAACTGCAAGACTGCCAAGGAAGTTTGGGACACAATACAGATAATCTGTGATGGTACTGAGCAAGTAAGAGAAAATAAAATACAGCTCCTGATTCAGCAATATGAGCATTTTCACAATGAAGAAAGTGAGTCACTCACTGATATTTTTAGTAGATTCCAAAAGCTACTAAATGCTCTTAAATTGCATGGAAGAGTCTATCAGACTAAAGACTCCAATCTGAAATTTCTCAGATCTCTTCCAAAGGAATGGAAACCAATGACAGTCTTATTGAGAAACTCACAAGATTATAAGGAGTTTACTTTGGAGAGACTGTATGGCATTCTGAAGACCTATGAGCTTAAAATAGAGTAGGATGAAAGAATGGAGAGAGGAAAGAAGAAAGGAGGATCCATTGCACTAGTTGCTGAACTGGAAAAGGAGAAGGAAGTGAAGATTGAAGCTGTGGAATCAACTTCAAAGGCCTGTGAAAGCAAGGGTAAAGGGCTAGCTGCAGAAAGTGAAGATTTTTTGAGTCAAGATGACATGGAGGACATTGATGAGCACATAGCATTCCTTTCAAGAAGATTTGCCAAGCTCAAGTTCAAGAAGAACTTTGGAGCTGCCAAGCCAAATAGAAACATGGTGGATAAGTCAAAATTCAAGTGTTTCAAATGTGGCTTGGCAGGGCATTTTGCAAATGAGTGTAGAAAGTCAGATTCTAGTAAGAAGAGATTTGAGTCTGTGGATTATAAGCAAAAATACTTTGATCTACTCAAACAGAAGGAAAGGGCTTTTATTACACAAGAGAATGACTGGGCAGCTGATGGTTTGGATGAAGATGAGGAGATCAGCTATGTCAATCTAGCCCTTATGGCCAAGTCTGATGAAACAGAGACAAGTTCCTCAAGCAATCAGGTAATTACTACAAACCTTGCACATTTATCTAAAGTTGAGTGTAATGATGCAATAAATGACATGTCTACAGAATTGTATCATTTGCATGTTACACTTAAGTCCCTCACTAAAGAAAATGCTAAAATCAAAGAAAACAACTTGTTTTTGAGTGAGAGGAATAATGTGCTTGAGTCTCAGTTTGTTGAGTTTGAGAAACTAAAAATTGAGTGTAGAATTTCTAAGGAGGAATTAACTGAGTCCTTGAAAAAGGAAGAAATTTTAAAGAAGCAGCTCGATCGTGAACAGGAGGTGATTAAAGCATGGAAAACATCCAGAGATGTTCATGCTCAAATCACCAAGGTTCAAGGAATTGAGTCCTTTTGTGACGAAGCCTGGAAAAAGAATAAGGAGAAACTAGAACCTATTTTGGTAGATGGATTGCTGACAGATGTAGACTCGACGGATGATGAGGACTATCCGTCGGATAACAAAATGTGTTATCCGTCGAATGATAAAAATCCTCATCCGTCGGCTATGAACAAACTCATTAGTAAAGCCAAATTAACCAAGCTAAATGAAAAGTATGGGTCTGTTTCCAAGAACTTTGTTTCAGGGGAGTCAAGTCAAGCCAAGAAAGGGAAGAAGGCTAATGTTGGTCACATGACTGTCAAACAGTTGAGTGACAGACTTGAGAAGATAGAGGTAAAAACAGAAACTAAAAGGAAAAATAATAGGAATGGTAAAGTAGGGATTAACAAACATAACAACTACACACCTGACAAATATGCTCCTAGAAAAATCTGTGTCAAATGTGGTAGTGTAAATCATTTGTCTGTTAATTGCAAATCTGCCATGCCTACTCCCATGTCTATTCAGCCTCAATTCTCTAACATGAATGCCATGCCTCCTATGCCTGTTAATGTTATGCCTACACAGAACATGAATGCACAGTTTGCTAATATGTCATTTGCACCTACTCCATATTATGCTGCATACAATATGCCTCAAATGCCATTTAGCATGCCTTACTGGAATAACATGTTTGCACCAAGCATGCAATTTCCTGTTAGCCATAACATGCATAATAATTCTGTAGCATCTAGTGGTTTCAAAGGCCCAACCCAAATGACTAAGGAAGAATCTGAAATTCCTAAGTCAAATGAGTTAAAACCTAAGAAACAGAAGAAGAAAGCTAACAAGGCAGGACCCAAGGAAACTTGGGTACCAAAATCAACTTGATTTGATTTTGATGTGTGCAGGGAAACAGAAGGAATCTTTGGTACTTGGATAGTGGTTGTTCAAGACACATGACTGGTGATTCTACCCTGCTCACAGAGTTTGAAGAGAGAGCTGGCCCAAGTATCAATTTTGGAGATGACAGCAAAGGTTATACTGTGGGATATGGCTTGATTTAAAAGGACAATGTCATCATTGAAGAGGTTGCCTTAGTGGATGGTCTCAAACACAATCTGTTGAGTATCAGCCGGCTTTGTGATAAAGGCAACTCAGTAACCTTCAACAAAGAAACCTGTGTTGTGATTAATAATCAAAACAACAAAGTGGTTCTCACTGGTGTGAGAAGAGGAAATATGTATCTAGCTGACTTCAACTCAAATAAAGCAGAATCTGTAACTTGTCTTCTCTGTAAAGCAAGTCAAGATGAAAGTTGGCTATGGCATAAGAAGCTATCCCATTTGAACTTCAAGACCATGAATGAGCTGGTAAAGAAAGAGCTAGTTAGAGGCATTCCTCTGGTGAAGTTTACAAAGGATGGACTGTGTGATGCCTGCCAAAAAGGGAAGCAAATTAAAGCATCATTCAGGAAGAAACTTGATTCAGCAATTGAAGAACCTCTGCAACTGCTTCACATGGATTTGTTTGGACCAGTCAATGTTTTGTCAATCTCAAAGAAAAGATTTTGCCTAGTAATTGTAGATAATTTCTCAAAGTTCTCTTGGACCTATTTCCTAAAGTCCAAAGATGAAGCTAGTGAAATCATCATCAATCACATACGGCAAGTTAACAATCATCCTGATTTCAAAGTTAGAAGAATCAGGAGTGACAATGGAACTGAGTTCAAGAACTATGTCATGAGAGTATTCTGTGAGGAAAACGGGATCCTACATGAGTTTTCAGCAGCAAGGACTCCACAACAGAATGGAGTAGTGGAAAGAAAGAATAGATCTCTTATTGAAGCTGCAAGGACAATGCTTGAAGAATCAAAATTACCAACATATTTCTGGGCTGAAGCTGTCAACACTGCATGCTACACTCAGAACATCTCTCTGATTAATCAAGCAAAATGCAAGACACCTTATCAATTGTTCAAGAACAAGAAGCCAACTCTGAACTTTCTTCATGTCTTTGGCTGTAAATGCTATATTCTGAGAAATCAAACTGATCAAAATGGGAAGTTTGATGCTAAAGCAGATGAAGGAATTTTTGTTGGATATGCTGTTGGTAAAGCATATAGAGTCTACAATCTAAGAACCAACATTGTTGTTGAATCTATACATGTTGTGTTTGATGATAAAAAGATTGAAGGACTAAAAGATGGAGATTACCATGAGAGCCTCAAATTCGACAATGTTGAGATGGTCAGTGAAGAAAGTGATGATGAAAGTGATCAAGAAACAGTGTCTAAGGATAATGCAGACAAATTTACTACAAATGAAGCACAAAACTCAACATCCATCGAGTTACATAATGCTTCATCTGTCGGAAGGCAATCTGTATTATCCGTCGGAAGACAACCTGCCTCATCTGTCGGTACTCAAAATTCACCATCCGTCGGGTTATCAAAAGGAGCAGGAAGTCAAGGCAGATCACCCATGGAAAGCACCCCAATTTCAAATCAAAGATCCACAAACTCAGGGGGAGTTTCTAGCAATCAAAACTCAATCACACATCAAGACAACATTGAGGTCTCTTCATCTAGGGCTAATCTACCTCAACCAAGAAAATGGACAAAAGATCACCCCTTTGAACTGATTATTGGTGATGTTTCTTCCAGAGTTCAAACCAGGAGAGCAACTCAAGAAGAATGTCTATACAGCAGCTTCATGTCTAAGGAAGAACCAAAGAAGGTAGAAGAAGCCTTATTAGATCCTGATTGGATTTTAGCTATGCAGGAGGAGCTAAACCAATTTGAAAGGAATAAAGTATGGAAGCTGGTACCCAAGCCTAAAGGAAAGAATCCAATAGACACCAAATGGGTATTCAGAAACAAGATGGATAAAAATGGCATAGTAGTAAGGAATAAAGCAAGATTGGTTGCTAAAAGGCTATTGTCAGCAAGAAGGGATAGATTTTGATGAAACATTTGCTCCTGTTGCAAGACTTGAAGCCATCAAAATCTTCTTAGCCTATGCAGCCCATGCCAATTTCAAGGTCTATCAAATGGATGTCAAAAGTGCCTTTCTGAATGGAGATTTGGAGAAAGAAGTGTATGTAAGTCAACCTCCTGGCTTTGAAGATCCAAATTTCCCAGAGTATGTCTACTATCTATTGAAAGCACTTTATGGACTGAAGCAAGCACCTAGAGCCTGGTATGACACTTTATCAAAGTTCCTTTTGGAAAATCACTTCACAAGAGGTACAGTAGATAAAACTTTATTTTTCAGAAATGTGAATGGCTCTAGCATACTTGTTCAAATTTATGTAGATGATATTATTTTTGGCTCTACAGATGAAAAACTTTGTAAAAAGTTTGCCAAACTGATGCAAAGCAAGTATGAAATGAGTATGATGGGAGAACTAACTTACTTTCTTGGTTTACAAGTTAAGCAAGTTAGTGATGGAATATTCATTAGTCAAACTAAATATATTTTTGATCTTTTAAAGAAGTTTGATCTGATGGATTGCACATCTGCAAAAACTCCCATGGCCACTGCAACTAAGCTTGAACTAAACACTACTGAAAAGTCTGTGGATATTTCAAGTTATAGAGGCATGGTTGGCTCACTTCTATACTTAACAGCCAGTAGGCCAGATATAATGTTTGCTACATATTTGTGTGCTAGATTTCAGGCTGATCCTAGAGAGTCTCATTTGATAGCTATTAAAAGAATTTTCAGATATCTCAAAGGAACACCAAAACTTGGCATTTGGTATCCTAGAGATTTTGGTTTTGATCTAACTGGTTATTCAGATGCAGATTATGCAGGTTGCAGAATAGATAGAAAAAGCACAACAGGAACCTGTCAATTTTTAGGAGACAAGCTTGTGTCCTGGTTCAGTAAAAAGCAAAATTCAGTTTCTACTTCTACAGCTGAAGCTGAATATATTGCTGCTGGCAGTTGTTGTGCACAGATTTTATGGATGAAAAACAATTGCTAGACTATGGTTTGCAATTTGAAAGGATTCCTATTTTCTGTGATAACACAAGTGCAATTGCCATCACTGAAAATCCAGTGCAACATTCAAGGACAAAGCATATAGACATCAAGTACCATTTCATAAGGGAACATGTAATGAATGGTACTGTAGAGTTACATTTTGTTCCAAGTGAGAAGCAACTTGCAGATATTTTTACCAAGCCACTGGATGAATCCACCTTTTCTAGGTTGGTAAGTGAGTTAGGTATGCTTAATTACTCTTGAATTTATTTGAATTATTCTTGCAAGTTGAAAAGAAGCCAGAAATTTAGTTGATTCTTAGTCTTGGATGAAATTTTGGCTAAGTCAAAATTTATCTCTCGACGGATGACCATTATCCATCGGGTTGAGTCATCCGTCGATATACAAATTATAAATAAAAATCAATTACTTTTCTGAAATATTTTAAAGCTCGACGGATAACATTTTATCCTCATCCGTCGAAGTGTCTAAATCTTAACCGTTAATTCCCTGAACATTATCCATCGAGTATACTTACAGTTTATAAGCATTACACGACGGATAATGGGTGGAATTTTTAAAGTTTATTTTAAAACGGTAATTTTAGGCAGTTTCTATTGGGTAATTTATTTCTCTTTATTATTTTTATCCGTTGAGTTTGAGCAAAGTATAAAAGCCTATTTCATTCTAATCATTTTCTTTTATCATTCTCAAATTCAACTGTCTTATTTCATTCTCTCTCAAGCAAAAATCCTCTTTCTCTTCAAGCTTTTCTTCCCTAACAATGGCACCCGTAGTAAAGATCATGTCACAGACTGGGTTCATCTATGAGAAGAACAACTTCACTGCCTTGATCAATAAGGGGATTCAGCAATCTGAAGACTATCATAAGATGATGGACTTCGTGAAGAACTGCAAATTAAGTTTTGCTATGCTGGAATCACCCACAATTTATTGTGAAGTTGTTGAGGAGATGTGGACAACAGCAATCTACAACTCTACTGACAAAACCATCACTCTGACCATCAAAGGTAATGTTTTCTGTATCAATAGTGATGTCATAAAAGCATGTTTCAAGATTCCTGATGACAATGTTACTGCACCACACACTGACACTGATATTGTCAATATGCTAAATTCCATGCATTATGCACTTCCTACTGCAAAACTAAGTGAAATTAGAAGACTAGGTCTTAGGAAGGAATGGAGTTACTTGTGTGATGTAGTAACTAAGGTCTTTTCTGGAAAAATCAGTAATTTTGATTCTGTGAACATTTCCATGCTTAACATGCTATACATGCTAGTTACAGACAAATATTACAACTTAAGTGATCTGGTTGTGTATGAGTTAGGTTACAAACTAGGTGACTTAGCCAAAAGAGGAAAGAATATTTACTATGCTAGATTTTTTATGCTTTTGGCTAACCATCTTTGTGAAGAGATTGTACTTGAGAACCCAACCAACAAATTAGCGTGTTGGGTTCAAGAGAGAAGAATCATTACAGATTTGAACAGAGCCAACCATCACAAGGATGTGCCAATGTTCTATTTTCCTGTAATGCTGGCACCTCAGGTAAGTGAGGTAAGTTCATCTACACTCTCAACTATTCCAATCCCTTCTATTTCTTTGACTTCAGGCATAGCTATGGCAACTGTGACAATGACCAAACAGTTGCCTACCAAAGCTGCCAAAACAACTGCAATTCTTAAATCCAAATCAAAGAAAACCCCCTCTGGTATCTCTCAAAAGGTACCAGTTGAAAATTCTACCAAACACAAAGAGGGGAGTGTGAAGGAGGGTAAGATAGGTGAGGGAAGGGGTGAACATCAAAGAAACCCCAAGGATAAGGTTGGAAAGATAAGTGAATCCCAGCCTAGCCACACTACAGTTTCCCAACAAACTGCAGTGCTTAAAAAGGACAGAAGCTCACTTCTAGCTGTATCCTCCCAAAAGGATGTGGCTATTGAACAAAGCTCTCATCCAAGAGCACAGGCCAAGAGGGTTAGGGACACAAGCTTACATCAAACTTACACTAGAAAGAAGAAATCCAAAATAACTGGGGATGCACAGGACACACACTTAGTGCAAACTGGTGCTAAAGACACAGTCCCTGCACCTTCTCAAATTCAGATTGATGTGGCTCCAATAAATGTGGAGTCACAGCCAAAATCTCTCTTGATAGAAGCCACTGAAACACAATACTCACCAACCAACTCACTGGAAGTGGACATGATAAACACTTCAATTCCTGATTCCCCTTCTTTAACTCTGTTGGGGAAGCCAAAATCTAGTGCAAGTGAGCATCATCTTTTAGATGATCTGTTGGCTCACTTGCCAATTCTTTCTGATTCTATTGTAACATCTGTGCCTCAAATAACTTCAATCAACACAGAGTCAACAATAGTTTCTCTTCCCACCTCATTTATTTCTACTCTCTCGATGGATATTGCTCATCCGTCGAGTAGTGATTATATCCCGACGGATAAGCTTAACAGCAGTTATCCGTCGGATAGCTTTACCACTCACCCGACGGATATCATTTATCCGTCGAGTGTCTCTGCACAACTTCAAACTTCAATAATTTCAAGTGCAGAAGATTTGGTGGTAATACAATCACTCTTAGGACTGAGAGAGGAGAGTGTATTGAGTGAGAGGTTGGGTTGCTCCCAGGAAAAAGGAGAGGAAAAGAGTGAATCTCAGCAATCCATTCATTCAGGATTGGCAAAAGTGAGTGAGAGGAGTCCCACCTTAGTAGGTGAAGGTGAGGGTGTGAGGGTGGGGAGCCAGGGTGAGACCCTGATGCAACAAAAGAGAGAACATGAGAGAAAAGCAGGTACTGGAGCAATAAGGATGGAGCCATCCATTGCTAGTGAGTCAATGATTGTGGATGATGCTGAAAAGGAAAGACAATTTCAGCAACATTACAAAGCTGTAATTGATAACATTTCCTTGGATGCTGACACTTTTACTCACCCTGTTTCAGCCTATCAACTGTTGGCTGCTCAGGGCAATGTGGAGGCAGAGCAGACTTTACACTTAGTGCACACCACAGAATCTCTTCAAAGAGATAAAGCTGCTGTCAACAGGATGCCTCCTCAAGCTGGAGAGCCATCTGAAGAATTTGGAGTAAATTCTGATGATGATGACTCTAGTTCTTTGAATGGAAGCATGAACTTAGGGGGAGCTGAAGGCCAAAGTTCTGCTTTAAGTTTACCTGAATGGGCATAGATAAAGGACTTTACACCAGGACAATTTGAGGTGTCTTTGGTAAGACAAGTAACAGCTATTCAGCAAGCCCTTCAGGAAGTTTCAGATGCTGGTACCAAGGCTGTTCTTAAAGCTCATCTAGACTCCTTGCACTTAATGAAGATCCAACACTCCAGACAGAATATCAGTGTGGATGAATTGAAAAAGGAGATAGCTGACTTAAAGACATACAACTCTGAGAAACTGGATTCAATAATGCCATATGGTACCATGCATGATTTATTACAAAGGTTGAGAAGAGAATCATATTCTGAAAAGAAGATAGCCAAGCTGGAGACCAGAGTTCAAGTTATTGAGAATTCAGTGGCCCTACTTCTTCAAAATCAACAGACTCAGACAAATCTTCTCATGTAACTGGCTAAAGCACAAGGCCTAACTCCTTCACTTGATGATAACAAAAAGGGGGAGAGAGAATCAAGTAAGGGGGAGAAAGGACCAACTAAGGGGGAGAACATTGTAGTTCAAATCAGCAAAGTAATTGTACCTTCAATTACTATCTCCAAGCCACCAGTTGCATATGGTATAGATCTTATAAATGCAGCAGCAGCAAGTTTGAAAGATGTTGATAAAGAAGAGTTGACTCTGATCAACTGGAAAAAGATTGATGAGGAAATACAGAGAAAGTTTCAATTAGTCAAGGAACCAGATCAGTCAGCAATCCATCACTCTCATGTCAAGCCAATCAATGTGAATGAGATGAGCATGAACTATCTGCATCAGGACTACAAAGGCTGAGATGATTCTTAAACCAAGGGCAAACTATCCAAAGTCATCTTTGAAGAACCCTATGGATACTGTGTATGAGACACCCAAGCCTGATGAAAAGAAGCTTCTGTCAAGATCTATTCTTCTCTACAAAGATCCAGCTGATTCAGCCTCAAGAGAGAGAATTGCAAAGATATTCAGAAATGGGAAGGAAATTTGTGTGGTAGCTGGACATCCACAATTTGCTCAAGCAAAGGAAGAAGAAAAAGCCAGATTGAAACAGGAAAAGAGGCAAGCTGCTCTAGATGCAAAGAAGTCTAAACAAAAGAAAGAACAGTTTGCTATCTTGACCAAGCTACAGGCTGTGAACTCTTCTCAACAAATTCCCTCTCAACCAACTCAAGCTACTTGATCAAAGAAGAAGATTGAAGAACAGAAGAAATCTCCAAGAAAGAAAGAATTGGCTAAAAGAACAAAAAGAAAGTTGGATATTGTTAACAAGGAATTGGAAGATCAATTTCCAATGGAATCCACTAAAGCTGAAACTCAAGCATCAAAGCCCTCTGTGGTATTTGAAGACATAAGGGTGGTAGACCCCTACAGGAACATACATGGAGAGCCTATTGTGCCAAAGGATGAGCCAATAGAGTGGGATAAATTACCAATTCCTGACTTCAACTTGCCAATTCTCACCAAGCCAAGAAGGATAAAATCAAGGGCAGTCAAGAAAGTGAAGTTGTCACCTCTCAAATCCAAGGCAGTAGTCAAAGCTCAACCCAAGATCAACAAGGAAGACTACTTGTACTTGTGTGACATCAAGGAATTTTCAGACCTAAACCTTTATCTGGAGGAGCTGGATGAGGTAAGGGCAATTGATGCATACAGAAACCTACCTGAAAGGTTGGTATTCAAGTACAAAGGAGGAAGGGAGATTCAGTGGCCTCTTCACAGGATACTTCAAGAAAGCCAAGCTGTGTTGATCAAAGTCTATTCATCCTTCAAGAAAAACTTTGGGTTTAATGTAACTGCAAGAAGATTAGTATTGAAGAAGATTGAAGAGCTAAGGAGTGTTAGAGCCAAAGATGCACTACCCAAAACTCTTATCATCCCATACACAGGGAGAAGAGTGCATCTAAGGCCCTACTGGCTGATGGAATTCATGGATGACAAGGGTGTGAGAAGATTCTTCAGACTAGAAGACCAATTGAGTATCTCTAGCAATGAGACTCTTTTGGAAATGCAAGAAATGTTAGATCTCTCAGAATCTGATGAATTAGAATTCCACAGACAGCTCCAGAATCAAATTGAAGAAAACAACAGAAAGCTTGGAAGAAGATCCAGACCTTCAAGAAAGTAGAAAAATCGGCTCAGGCTAGAGGAGCATCTTGAATTGACTGTGAGCCAAACCTTGTATACCTTGTTTAAATTGAAGCACTTTCAGTTTTATCTACTTATCTTTAAAGATATATGTTTAGGATGTTTTGTTATCATCAAGTGTCTCTTAATTTATGGCTACAATTCCAGTAGACATAAATTGGGGGAGATTTTTGTGAATATGTTGTGCACTTGATGATTACCTAAACAAAACATCTAAGTAGATTTTACTTAGTGAAATAATGTAGCACTCGACGGATAAGAATTATAGTCTCAACGGATAACTCAGTTTGAGTACCGACGGATGAGTAATTTATTATCCATCGAGTGAGTAGCTTATATAATGATAAGTTTGTAGTACAGTATTGTATGCACCTTTGTATAGTATCTGTAGTAGCATATAAGTCATGTTGACTTTAACTAGATATGCAGAATAGGTTGATTAACTGTACATAAGCAATGTCTTGTAATTCTGTATAAGTGAAATGAAGTCAAGTGCCAAAATAGCTATCAACGGATGCTTAACAAAGCTTCGACGGATGATCAAATGACTTTCAACGGATGTTCAAAATAGCAGTCGACGGATGATCAAGTAAGTCATCGACGGATGATCTGAAAGTCGACGGATGATAATATCAAGATTCAAACATCAGTTGAACAGTGAAAGCTGACACACAGCCGTCGAGATTGGATACAAACACTGTGGCAGCCCATTAACTGGGTAATAGAGGACAAACAGCAGCAAAGATCAAGACTGTTAGATTTTATATTTATTCAGTTCTTTTGACTTTGTAATCTTGGTAATATATATAAACCAAGAGAGTAGCAAATAAGAACAACTAAGAAAACTAAGTGAGCTTAGAAACAAACACGGAGAAATCTTTGTAAGCACTATCTTTAGCATTTCCTGTGTTTTTAGTTGTTCTATCTTGTAAAAGCAGCTGTGAGCATTTCTGCACACAGAGTTCTCTCGATATATTAATATATATCTCTGGTGGAATTGTTTAAATCCACCAGAAAGTTTTTAAAGACTCTTGTTTTTAATTACTCTTGTTTTGATTCATTAAAGTTTATATTCCGCATTGTGCTAATCAAAACAGATATATCTATAATCGAGTTGAACATTTTTATTTCAAGAAAAAGATAAAGAATTCCATTCAACCCCCCTTCTGTAATTCTTGCTATATTGTTAAGGGACTGACAAGAAGCCGAATAGTAACTGGAGAACATGTGTGGACTTCACAGAACTCAATAAGGCATGCCCGGAGGATAGTTTCCCTCTACCCCGAATTGACCAACTAGTTGATTCTACGGTTGGGCACGCCCTGCTTAGCTTCATAGATGCTTATTCGGCTATAACCAAATCTCAATATATGGGACAGATCAGGAGCATACTTCTTTTATCACAGAGCGGGTCCTTTATGGTTACATTGGGATGCCTTTCGGACTCCTCAATGCTGAAGCAACTTATCAGAGGCTGGTGAACAAAATGGTCAAAGATCAACTAGGAAAGACCATGAAGGCATACGTGAATGATATGCTTGCAAAGTCAAAGAAAGTGGAGGATCATGTTCACCGCCTAGCAGAGATGTTCCAAATTTTTAGGAAGTCCAGGATGAAGCTCAACCCCCAAAAATGTGTGTTTGGGGTGGAGTCGGGAAAGATTCTAGGCTTTATTATGAATTATAGGGGTATTGAGACCAATCCATCAAAGATACGAGCCTTGCTTGAGATGAAGTCCCCACGTTGAGTAAAGGATGTGCAGAGTCTAACAGGGGGTGGCCGCCTTGAACCGCTTCATCTCAAAATCCTCTTAAAAATACCAATAGGTCTTCAAGGCCATCAAAAAGGTGGGAAAAAAATTTGAATGGACATAAGAATGTGATGAGGCCTTTTAGAAAATAAAGAAACACTTTAGAAGTGCTCCAATGTTATCCAACCCCAAGGCTGGGAAAGTTGTAATCCTATACTTGGCAGTGTCCGACTTTTCAATCAGCTTTGTATTGGTCCGAGAGGAGAACGACGTTCAACTCCCAATATACTACGTGAGTAAGAGACTAGCAGATCCGGAAACTCGATACCCAAGTCTCAAGAAATCGACTTATGCTCTAATCTTGGCCTTCCAGAAGCTCAGACCCTATTTCCAAGCTCATAAGATAGAGGTGAGGACATCTTACCCCCTCAGGCAGGTGATGCACAAACCTGAGGCTTTTGGTTGATGTTAAAGTGGGAAATAGAGATAGGCCAATTCGAGGTGGATTATACCTCGAACCGTAATCAAGGACCATGGTTAGCCAAATTTATTATCAAGATTCCACCAAAATAGGAAGTGGGCCAGGGGGCCTTATTATTATCCCTGGGATAGATGAAAGTGAACAAAAGAAATAGAATAGTGCCCGATGGTGGAGTTTGTTTGTGGATGGAGATTCTAATGGAGAGGTGATAGGAGCTAGAAATTAAGTTGATTAGCCCGGAGAGGCACAAGATAAGAAGTGCAACCCATCCATCTTTCCAAGTGACCAATAATGATGTTGAGTATGAAGCCCTAGCCAATGGCCTCAAACTAGCTTTGGATATGAAAGTCGAGAACTTGAATGTATTCAGTGACCTAAAATTTATGATGTACCAGATAAATGGGGGCTATCAAGTAAATGGTCGGGGACAGAGCTCTACCTAAATTATGCACAAAGGATAATCAATATTTCAATAAGGTGAGGCTAGAACTTATCCCACATGGGCATAATGAATGGGCAGACGAGGTGGCCAAATTGGGCTCACACTGCGAGGCCACCCTATTGGGGTTGTCCCCCTTGACATACAAAGGAAGCCCACTATTCCTGAACAGAAAATAGCTAACTTTGGTGGTAGTTCAGAACCGACATGGATGACCCCCATCTTGGTCTACATAAAAGAAGGAGTACTTTTGGAAGAGAAGAACGAGGTCAGAAAAATGAGGTACATGGCATCTCACTTTGTGATTTATGATGGGGCTCTGTATCAAAGAGGATTCAATGTGTCTCTTCTCAAATTTGTAGATAGGGCAGGATGCAATAATATCATGAGAGAAGTCCACAAGGTCATATGAAAAAATAACTCGGGGGGTAGTTCGCTAGCTCTGAAAATCCTCCATCAGGGTTAATATTGCCTGGTACTAAAAAAAAGATCCCTTTGAGTTTTCTCGAGCTTTCCTTAAGTGCCAGTGTTATGCCAACTATCATAACAGCCCCGTAGCCCCACTCACCACCCTCATGAGCCCTTGGCCCTTTTTTATTATGGGGATCGATCTGATTGGAGAGCTACCGAAGGCCAAATGGAGTGTTAAGTATGCAGTGGTCATAGTGGATTATTTCACCAAGTGGACAGAGGCTGAGCCCCTAGCCACCATTACCGTGAAGAAGCTCAAAGAATTTGTGCACAAAGTTATTGTATGCAGATATAAGATCCCATATAAGTTAGTCTCTGACAATGGAAAGCAATTTGACAAGCAAAGAGATAAGAGAATTTTGTGAGCGGATGGGGATTGAGAAAAGCTTTAGTGCGTTCAGTCATCCTAAAAAAATGGGCGGATCGAGGCCATCAATAAGATAATCAAGCACACCTTAAAGGCAAGAGTAGAGTAAAATAAGGGAACATGGCATGATAAACTCCCACGGGTCTTGCGGTCCTATAACACGACCCCAAGGACCACTACCGGGGAGACATCTTTATTTTTTGTGTACGGATATGAGGCCATGGTACCATTTGAAGTGGGAGTTGGATCATTCCATGGGAACAATTATGATAGGGTGGCAAATGAAGTTATTCATCGACTTTATTTAGACATGGTCGAGAAAACTCGAGAAGATGCCCGGGTAAGGATTGCGGCCTATCAACAGAGAACAACTCGACACTACAACAATAAGGTTCGGCTTCGAACCTTCAAAATTGGAGATTTGGTTCTATGAAAGGTCATGCCAAACACTAAGGTATCAAACCAAGGAGTCTTTTGGGAAAATTGGGAAGGCCCCTACAAGATAAAATCAGTACTCTGGGAGGGAACCTACCATCTCAACGATATACAAGACAAGCTGATTCCAAGAGCCTGGAATACGGAGAATTTATGCAAGTATTATCAGTAATACCGTTCTTTTCATACTTAGCATTATTAAAATAATCCTAAGTCTCCTGGGGGTAGTGTTATATAGGCACCCCCTTGAGACTCACATCTACTTGATTCACCTTGTCATTATCTGTGAATGAATGACTACTTACTTTCTATTTTTGTGCCTTGATTATTAATATTTGTTTATCTAGGTAAACTAATATACGAGAAAGGGAGCCCATTCTAGGGACACCCATGCGAGGAAATGGTAGTTATTTTCTTAACAATATATTAAAATTATAATTTGAGATGGGCCTTGGCCTGCTTGGAAACAAGGTGGACTTCTTATGACTTAAAGAAGATTTTCAGATTAAATAATGGGATGTGAGCTCGTGAGCTCGCCTAAAACTATGAAAACAATGCCATGCGAGGCCAAAACTACAAAGATTTAAGGCCAACAAAGGTGCGAGCCCGTCATAACAAATAAGGATATTTGTATCGCAACACACCGGCTCGAATTATTAATAAGGCAAGGAGAGAACACTTTGGCAAAACCATTCAATTAAAAATATATTTCAAAGCACGAAAGCGCGACACGATCCGATGGGCTCAGACCGTTATAAAATGAATACACTCGCCAAACACAGCCAAAATTATTATAATTCTAGGTCAATTGTGATGCGAGCTCATTTTACTTGAACCTATAATGAGCATATTTTACTGATTCTAAGCTCGTAAGAGATGCGAGCTCGTGAGCCCGCCGCGAATCATATGAACTACGCCATGTGAGGCCAAAACTGTAAAGTTTAAAGGCTATCGACGATGCAAGAAGAAAACAATTAGAGATATATTTAAAAGAGACAAGCATGGGATGCGAGGCCAGAATTTTGTTCTCTAGGCTAGTAACAATGCGAGCTCATTTTACTT
The DNA here is from genome assembly GCF_009905375.1 of Apium graveolens. NCBI lineage: Eukaryota > Viridiplantae > Streptophyta > Magnoliopsida > Apiales > Apiaceae > Apium > Apium graveolens. The sequence goes on from NC_133657.1 coordinate 110,697,118, forward strand.
AGGAAAACAACATACAATTGTAAGTAAAATTGGCTCACATCGTAATAATATGTCAACTTAAATAAATGTGCGGGCACAAAGGACTTGAAAATTTATAAAGAAATAAATTCAAGAGTTACAAGTGTGAGGAAAATGGGGTGCCCCCAACCCGATCAAAAGTTTATTAAATAAAAAAAAGTTAAGGCTTGTTGGCTTCTTTTTTCTTCTGGGCTGGCTCAGCTACGAGTTGGGCTCTCCTAGTTTGATCAATTGTGATGCGAGCATCCTCTACAGCCTTGAGAGCATCCCTCTCCAACTCGAGCTTGCACTTTTCGGCATGCTTGTTTGTGCCCGCACCAAGGAGACCACAATAAAAGTCTAGAACTTTACTGATGAAGATTTTTTATGAAATTCCTCGCGCCCAGGTTCTTGACGTCAGTTATGAAGGTCTCTCGGCTCGCGGTTAAGCTAGAAATCGAGGCCTCCAGCTCAAAATCTTTATTTTGCAGGGCCTCCTTCTCCTTGCTCGCATCTGTTGAAGCCTAGTCATGGGCCTTCTTTAGCTCCCTCAGCTCTTTAGCATGGGCAGTGGACAGATCAAGCACTTTTTGCTTACAGTCCTCCACAAGCCAGTCTTTTTCCTGCCCTTGGCCATTGATTTTGTTCTACAGATCTTTGATCATAGAATCTAGCTTGGCTATGACTTGACCAATGGCTCAAATTTCTCTAGCCCTCGAAAGCTGGTGGAAGTACACTTCTGTTGTGGCTTGAGTCAAGGCATCATTATGGGCTTCGAATGAGGTCAAAGTCCAATTCTTGACATCCTGGTATCTCACATTAGCTTGCGCGAGCCGAAAAAATATGGTCGCAACAGCGCTGACTAAGGAAGAAGAAAGAGGAGGTGCCTTATGAGGAGCGAGGAGATGAGCTCTTTTGGTGTCCAGATTGTTTACTCCCCTCCCGTCCTTAGAACTTCTACACCTTTTGTTCTTCAGAGAAGGAGGGCCCCTCTTAAGATGCTTCGCGATAGTAGTGTGCTGAGCAAGAGGGATGTTTATGGTGCGAGCTGCTATTGGCGCCACTACTTGTTGAGTTGGGCCGAGGATGCGGTGGCTTTCTCTGCCTCTTTCATAAAGGGGATCGGGGAGACAACCATTTCTGAAAAATAAAAAGAAAAATGTTTAATGAAAGAATGATATGGGCAGGAAGAAGATGAATGCAGGTAAACACAAAATTGAAATGCATGTAGAAATAAAAGATAACTAATGATGCGGTCCTACTGACTCGAAAAGTAAAAGCATGTGTCAGCCCACCAGGGCCGGGCTGCGAGACCAGTATACTTACCTCTTTTAGATTTATTTTTGGATTTTTTCTTTAGAGGAGTAAGCCTTACTCTCTTTTTTACAATCCATGCTTTACTAGATTCCAGGTGGTAATGATTTTTTGTATATTCATGTCCGCAATTGGAAGCTCGAGAAGGCTGTTTTTTTATATCCTTGAAGAACAATACGAGGCAGGGTGGCTGGTGATCAATAAAAAAAGATATATTATTAAAAGTAACTTATCAGGGAAAAGCAATTCGACCAGAAAGAACTTGTCTTACATGGATTGTATTAGAAATACATTTGGACGCGGGGAACCTCATGAATGTAGAAGTACGGGGTCTTCCATTTTTCTAAGTTGTCCGGCCCATTATGAATCAAATTCTTTTTATTGTAGCACGGAGAGATAGAAAGATAGAAATACCCGAAGTCATTTAGTGAGTGCTTCAAATTAAGGAAATAGCCTAGCTTCCTCACAGTTAGAGGATGGAATTGGCATTTGTGGTACATGATGTACAAGGCGATGGCAGCCCTATATCCATTAGGATTAATCTGAAGTGGTGCGAGCTGGTAATACCCGCATACATCCTTGATAAATTGATAAATAGATGGTGTTAAGCCCTTAATCAACTGTAGAGAGGGGGTGAATGCAGTTAATACAATCTATTCGACAAAGCTTTAACAGAATCAACAGTTTTTATATTAACTGATAAAAACTTATAAGTACTCTCTCGAAAGGATAAACAATTATCCTTGAGAGTTGCTAGGTTATGCGAAAGATATAAAAATATTGCAATGCTTATAGCATGAACCTAAACTATGCTTTATATAGAGCACATCTACCAATGTATAAGGAATCGTATTCTATTAACAACAAGGAAACCTATACAATTGCTTCTGAGATAAAGTCCTTCACCGCCTTGAGTTCCTGTTTCCTTTTCCTCATTGAAGATCAACTGATGTGACAAATACCGATTTCATTATACGTTGACATCATCATCTGTCAAAATCATCATCCGTTGATATTTCATCATTCGTTTAGTCATCAACATCTGTTGATATATAAGTTCTGAAGTGAAATTTTGATAGTTTCTGTTTGATTTCATCAATTGCTCCTAACAATCTCCCCCGGCTTGTTCATTATGGAAATATGGACAAGTTCCAATTGATGATGTCAAAAATATCTAAATGCAGGAATCAAGTATGCATATTCAATCTTGCTTCAGTGAATATCAGACTTTAACTCTTCATCCTGAATTGCTTCTTTAAGTTGAGCAATGTCAGAGGTTAATTCCACTTCATCAGCTCAGAATGCTTCCATAAATCTTCCTTCTTTGACCAGCTTGAATGATTTCTGCTTCAACTTAATTTTCTTCAGTAACATGAGCTTGAACTACTGTATATATTGGATCCATCAGAGTTTGTGTTAGGTCTCAATATGTTTGTAGAAGGGGGGTTGAATACAAACTATACCGTTTAATCGAATAAAATACGGAATAAAAAGGTGAAACAAAATTCAAGTTAAATAAAACTTTTATTAAACTTGAAAGGTGTTACAACAAGGGTATCTGTTACAAGGGATTAATCTCAAATCAATTATTACAAATCTAGAATAAATTCGACATGAACTTTTTCTATTTTTGCAATAATTAGAATCAAATGCTAAATGCGATTTGAGATTAAGTTCTAGGGATTTTGATCCGCTAGATTGTTACACAAGAACAAGATAAATAATTCTAGTGGTTTGGATTTAACTTTACAATCTAGAATTTTGATCTTGAATAAAGCAGATGAAAAATGAAATGTTTTGCTTTTGTTTCTGCTGTGTTCTTGACTTGTGTATTCTGTATATTAATAGAATGAATGTCTTCTGCTTCTTTTTATCAAAACAGCCGAATGGAAATGAACTGCAATGACAATCTCTTTGGCTCAGCAAGACTTTCGGTAGGACAATCTTTTAGAGCTAGCAAGACAATTAGAATGAACTAGCAAGACTTTCGGTAGGACAATCAGATTGTTTTTACTAAAAATAAATAGATTTAAATCCTATAATAATTCTGGTAAGACAATCCTTTTGAATTAGCATGACTTTCAGTATGACTATTGATTGTCATACCGATTGTCATACTAATACAATCAGTTGTCTTGTTGAATTAAAACAGATTATTAAATCAATTTAAATTCTGAAAATTCTTAATATTAATTCAGAATTAATTAATCAATTAATTCAATTAATCAAATAAATTAATCTTTGAAGATATAATTTATTTTCTTAATTAAATTGTATGACTTAATTAATTAATAGAGAATTAATACTAATCTTGAGCAGCATCCATTCTTCTGTATATCTTCTGAAAATCACTGAAATATATGAATCAATTCCACCACTTCAATATTGACACTCGATGTACTGTCTGGTTCATGAGTGACTAACTTCCGTGACGTTTCTTCATGACTTGACCTTGATACTCTTGATTTTCTTCAGACTAAATCCTTGTAATTAATTGATACCCTGACGAGATCTCTGTCACTTGATTAAATCCACAATCTTGATTTATATCACTGAGGCTTGATCAATTGCTTGAGCTTCTTCCAGTGAATTAAGTCATCAAGTATGTAGATGAACAATGTTTCTTAATCCTTTGACATATGTTACTCTGTGAGATCTCTCTGACGATAGATCCACTATTTACTTATTACATTCTTATTTGAGTAGAGTTAAATCCTCGTATAAACAAATAGGCTATGATATATGCCTTTCAGTTTAAGATTTAGATTCCTTACATACTGACTTTAGCTTTGGCTTTAGGCTTTCAAATCCTTGACTTTTCTTCTATCTTCAACAATTCCAATAACTTGTGATCTGAGAGATCTTTCATTTTATGCCTGACTGATTTCCCTTATAAATATACCTTTGGTTGGTCTATTAGAAGGATCATCTTCATAAATTACTTGAGAAACAACAGCAATATCAGCATTTGCTGTCTCCATAGAATTTTTAAAGTCTTCCTCCATTTGCCTTAGCTGTTCAAGATCAACTCCAGGATTTTCTTTTGCAAATATTCTTCTACTCACCTCAGTGTCAAATAATTGAATCTTTGGATCCTTGTAGAACAGAGTTGTTTTTCTTCCTTTAACTTTCAGAGTTTGAAGATATTGGCTTGCTTCAGCACCAGCTTCTCTCACCAGAATACGTTGGTCTTTATTGGTAACAGCTGTGACTTATGAAGATTGTTACATTTTAGTAGTCACAGTCAAACCTTCAACTCTTCTTTCATTTCTCTTGCTTCCTCTTCCTTGTCTAGACTGAAATCTAGTGATTGTTTTTTATGAACCACTAACTCCAACTAGCTCTTCACCTCTTCTCCTTTTGCTTTCCTTATGTTCCCCCTTATTACCTCCATCAGGATTTTCATCATCAGTACTTGTCAATGACAGCTGCTTGCATTAAGATTTAATAATTTTCTCCCCATTTTTTGGCATCACCAAGAAGTAGAGAAAGAATCAGCTCATTGAATTCTTTACTTCTGTAAGTTGATCAAACATTTGAGCTTGATTATTTTATAATTTGACTGGCTTCAATTACAGTTTATCTGGCAACTATTGGTGAAATTTATTTCTGAAATTCCTGATGAGTAAGCAGCTTTGAAGCAATCAATGATTCTTTAATCTGATTTATTTGAGTAGTAGTTGCTTTATGAGCTGTGTGTAAGGATTTGACAACTAAAGTCGATGCTTTCAGATGATTCAGCACATCAGGACTTGTAATCTTCTGTTCCGCTGTTTCCAGATGTTCAACTGCTTGTGTCCTGAAAATAGGATATGTATCATCTTTCCAATGAGCATTCCAGAGATTATAAGAATAATCCTGCTCCTCTTTAGCCTCTAACTCTTTCAATTTCTGTTGTCTCACATGCATATGCATATCTTTAGAAAAGAAAAGATCATCCTCAAGATCTAATATAGCAGTAGATACAGAGTTTCTTTACCATCATTAGATTCTTCAATAGCATCCGAATCTTGCACTAATTGCTGAACTTTATCACCAGCTTTCGCACGCGGAATAGAATGAGAAATTGGTGTTGTGTATGATCCAGTAGCTTTAGAAGCTTCCACACCTTCAGCAGTTATCTCCACATCTTCAAGTATTGTAGATAAATGAATTGGAGCTTCAAAATTAACTTTCAGGAGCTCAGGTCCTGTAGAATGCTGTGGTGATTCTGAAATAGATGAATTTTTCTGAATGGACTGTTGTGTTACTACATCTTCAGGAACAACAGGGATTTCTGGAGGTGATGAAAAAGTATAATAAATGGACTGTTTTTCAACAAAAACAGGGATTATCTCATGTGGTGGAATAGTAGAATGTATGAACCACAAGAAAGTATCAGTACTTAGACTTGTAGGGAGATTAATAGCCTGTGGTACATCAGAGTTTTCCTGAGTTTCAACAGACAGCTTTTTAACATCTGTTCCTTTAGTACTCTGAGCATCTGCAAACATATAGAAAATAAAACTTAATCTCTCTATTCTTTTACAATAGTCTCATTACTCCTCACACCACACATCTCATAACTTTTAATAGTCAAAGCTTCCTCACAAGGATTACAAAATCATATCTCTCATCTACCTCTCCTTTTTCCAGGAAGGATCCTGCCTCTCTTAAATTATGTTTTTCTCTCAATCTTTTCATACATTTGTTAAGTGGCATTTATGTCCACTTAGAATGCTCTATAAAGGATTGGATTGGTGTTTTGTACTCATGTATTTTGTGTATCTGATTCGTTTTGTAGTATTTTTGCATTTCAGGCATAAATAAAGGATCAAGGAGATTTAACATTGCTTTGGTGCTAAAATAGTGTTAGGAAGGTGTCCTGGGAGTTTTCTCATAGAATGTCATCTTAAACCAGCCAAAAAAATAAGCAGAAGAAGAAATTCCAGTAGGTCAGCGCGCCCGCGCTGTGCTAGCGTGCAGCCGCGCCAGAGAAGTAGGAGGATAGCGCACCCGCGCTGGTGAAGCGCGCGGCCGCACCAGGTCGGGATTTTAGAATCCTGTTTCAAGTAGAGAACTAATTTTATGGGCTTCTAATCTGCATGGGCTGCTATATAATGATAACTTAAGGTCGTTTTTCATAAGAAGCACGTAACGGAGCTTAAGGAGAAGACAACGAGAAAACCTAAGAGCACAAATACAACCAAGGCGAAGAGGATCTAGTTTATTCTTGTGGTTCTTTGTTTAAGTTGTAATCTTGGATGCTAGTTTTCTTGTTTGTTGAACCTATACTCTTGTTTAACGTACTTTGTTTATTATTCAGTTTATAAAGACTTAGTTTATTATACCATTCTTTCATCGGAACACACAGTGATGATGAGTTCAGTTATGGGCTAATCGTTATCGTGGGGTTCTCACGGATTTACTTATGGATTTAAATAGTTAATATGTTTTGATACCTTAGTGTGTGGTGATTGTATGATATCCTAGTATTGGTTGTGCTTATTCTTCTTATAAGCGTCATGAACTTATAAGATAGCGTGTTAATCTCCAATGAAGCGAAAGTGAATTTAGAGGTTTAGAACTTGCCATGCTAGCATAGGTTCATGTATTTCTTATGCATGATTCTTAGGTAATTTTAACTATCTTACTAGCCCTATGTAATCATGATAGATAACTTGTGCCTTAAATTGTTATGTTGTCAAATTCTATAGACATATAGGGTCTCGATATAATTGTTTTCTATTCAACTTCTATCTCTTTTGTGGATGCCTGGTAGTATGGTATTCGTACAATGAAAGTTGGCATTTACTAGTTTCGTGTTATCTGATTAGTTGTCATCACCATTGCATGCTAAGGTTAAGAACAAAAAGTCTATTGAATGAAGTAGTAATGATGTTAGAATCCCATATTTGTCTCATATAGTAAATCAACCTTTTAATTCTCTTAGTTAATTTTTTGTTAGTTAATATCATAGTAATAAACAATCTCAACTTATTATTCGTCTTAGCATTGAATAATAAACATACCATCGTTGCATAAGTACATTAATTAAAATTAACCTAAATCAGTCTCTTTGGGAACGAACTAGAATTAATTCTATATTACTTATGATCGCGTATACTTGCGTGAATATTAGCGCAGATTTTCGTCCTACACTACTAGAAATAGTAGATACGATATCGGTGCTTAGACATCGGCATGTAATGCACCCGATGTTAAAAGTCTGTTTAACATCGGTTTAGAAATAAGCGATGTTGAATATAAATGATGACATCGGTTTCACATAGTAGCTGTTGTCTATGTTCGAAAATTAAAAAGGCCAAATATATTCTTTTAACTTCGACATCGGCTGATTTTATAAACCGTTGTCTATGACCATGTTTAAAAAAAATCACTTGTCTTTTTCCCCCCGGTTTCAGTACTTTCCCCCCTTTAATTTTGACAAAATTTTCACTTTATTTTTATCCCCCCTTTTCTAAAATATACCTCACCGGCTTCCATTGTCTCTCCCGCGACCCTCGTCTCTCTCATCTCTCATCTCTCTTTCATCACTCATCTCTCTCATCTCTCCCCTCTTTTTCTCTTACCCTGAAACTGCCACTCATCTATCATCTCTTTCTCTTTTTTCGCCTAAACCCTGATTTCAGCCCCAATTCAAATTCAAGATTTGGAGCTTCAAATTGAGCTTCAAACCAGTAAGATTATAAACTAGTAGAAGATTTGGAGCATCCGGAGATTCACAAATTTGAGGTTTTGGAGCATCTGGAAGTTCACAGTTTGGAGTTTTGGAACTTTGAGGTATATTCTTCTATCTCCCTCTTTTGTGAACGTATATAAGAAACGTTTTTTGGGGGTTTTATGTTCGGTTTTTTGGGAGTTTTCGGTCGGATTATATACTTGGACAAGACGGTTTTGGTACCGTTCACAAGGGAAATATTGATGAGAATCTCAGAGTTGGTTTGAAATCTCTTCCGGTTGCGGTTAAGGTTATTAATAAGAAAGGGCTTCAGGGTCATCGTGAGTGGCTTGTGAGTCTTCAGATTCATTTTACTTGTTGTTAGACTGAATATTATGTACTGTGATGTAATTGAATTTTTGTTTATTTTATATACTATAAGTCTTTAGATTCATATTATTATTATGTACTGTAAAATTTTCTAGGTGAGATAACGCATCCTAGAACATAATTTAGTTTTGTTGTTTTATGAAGATCTTACTCTTAGGTTATGTTCTGTTGACGTGCATAAAATTTAGTTTTTACATCACAATCTTAAGATGGGGAGAAACACTGAAGAACAGGTTATCATACATAAGAGATCAAAGGTCAGTAAACTTTGCGCTTCTGCTGTTATATTAGGAGTATAAAGTTTTTTAAGAATACATTTATATAACAAGGTTTCATTATGTTCTGTAATGATAAATTTCTGACATTTTATGATGAACTTATCAGGGAAATATGGATGTTGATCTGAGGAGAGCCCTGTTTAGTCAGAAGCCCAAGTCACCAACTGAAAATGGCAGGCCGAGGAGTATGGTTTTAAAGGTAAATTTAAGATTTTGTATTTTTTTCAGTTCTAGGCAATGGTTCATCTATATTAGATGCTGATCTATCATATGAACTTGTGAAAACAGAAAGCTCGTGTGGTGATTCCGGCTCATATATTAGCAGAAGCAATATCAACACTTCATGGTCTTGATCTGAGATGGTCAGGGCCTATCACACCTACAGAAATAAATTATGTTGAACAATATGTACTAGCCATGTATCTGAAATACTCGAATGCGCTTGTTGAAGGAGGAGAGAAGACTTAATCTGAGCTTATAGTTAAACATCTTAATCTGTGTCCCATGTTTGTTGATGATGTTTTGTTAGAAAGAAACACATGATTATGAAAGCTTATTTTTGGTTTTAAAGGGTCAACAAGACATTAACACAAACTTTAGATATAATTTGTTGTTATTTGATGGATCTTATATGTCTGTATATATTGATAAATCATGGTAGCAAAGAATGTATCCAAACAATCTGAAAACTACATTTAAACTTGTCGAAACCATGCAGCATACAAATATTTTGTTAGAATTTAGTTCTGAATTTGATCCATTAACAGATCTGGTGTTGGTGGCCCTTGCTTTCATAAGTTATCTGGAAACATTCAAATATTTGGGCATTTCCCCGCTCAAGCTTTCAATTTATATATACTTGTAGTTGTATATAAAATGTCAGAGTTTCGTCTGTTCAAAAACTCGGGACATTATGTTTAAGGTATGTTTATCCGAGAATGAGTACACCGGGATATTTACACGTCTTATTTCTAAATATGCCAAGGAATGCAGGAACTTGGACGGTCCTCTGTTCTCTTCTGTGGTATGAACTATCTATCTGCTTTTGGTCACTCGGTGTTCGTCCTTTTCAGGTTCCATGTAGTTTTAGGTACGTTAATACATGTCAAATTCCAATGTAGGGGGTGTAGTTCTGAATTAATTAACCCTCTGAATTGGAAAAAAAAATGTAGCCCAGATAGTCCTTCCTTCCGATGTGAAAGATGACATCGACAAATTGAACACAGATCTGAATACAGCATCAGAAACACTCGGTGAGAAAATAAATGAAAATGCACGAAAAATAAAAAGAGTCTTCGATGCTGTGTACGGCCTTGTTCTCCTTTGTACTAGCTTTCATTAAATCGAAATATGCATTAAAATCCCATCCTAATTGTGTATGTTGTAGGCGATCAGTGTTGATAACTGTTGCTGTTGTGATGCTTCTTGTATCTATTCTGGGTCTACGTATGTATCATATAATCCATGAACTATTATTATTATTATTATTATTATTATTATTATTATTGTTCCTCACTTTTGCCATATTCTTGCTAGCTTACTGATTTGGTTTGCTGTTTATTTTGCAGTACTATCGCTTCTTGGTCATCGACATGCAATTCACATGTAATTTCTTCATATGCTCATTTAGTTACAGTTTTCCTTCATAAAGAAATCGACTGTATTGTTGTATGCTTTTAATAATCTTGTTGAGCTATGTTATTGTTGCAGATTTGTTGTGAGCGGATGGTTACTTGTCACAGTTACATTCATACTTTGCGGAATATTTGTGATAATTGACAAGTGAGTTACTAAGAACTTTATACGATACATTTTTTTTGCATCCATTCCAAACATAATTCCTGAGCATTTGTTTTTCTTCTCCAGTTGACTGTTTATAATGTTGTTTTAGTCGTTTTTGAAATATCACAAAAGAAATATGTAATGAAAGTTCTAATCTTTACTTTGTGAGAACAATATTTGTCCGCTTGTGCTAGTTTTACTGTTTTTGTTATTTAATTTACTAACTTTTTTAGTTTTAGGATGACATCTGAATATGTGATTCTTAGATGGTTTTATTGATAATATAGGTAAATTTGATCTAGAATATGGCTGGTGCTGGTACCATCAAACCTAGAGGTGATTTTATTTTACTTCTCTGTGTGTTTAGTTTCCGCATCGATATTATTTTTATTTGTTATTTTTCTTTGTATCTTGACAATTTCATGTATGTGATTAGCTTGTTTAAAAATATTGATGGATGAGGTTTTCAAGAAGTCGTAAAAGAATAAATTGAACCAATGTACAGTTAAACCTCTATAAATTAATGGTAGTAGGATTTGATCAAGATTGAAACTACATTGTGTCTAGTCTCTATTATGTCTACATTGTCTCTAATCTCTATTATGTTGGGACTAAGAAAAACTATTAATTTATCAAGGTTATTGTTTTGAAATTACAGTTGCTGATATAGTTGTAAAAATGAGAAACAACGTAAATTATAAGAGATCATATCTGGAACACAATTTCCTTTAATGGTATAAAATTATATGAAATTACGAGTAATAATGCTACTCCAGGGTGGTATATATGAATATATACTTGTGCATCACTTTTTATAAAAAAGAAAAAGAACTTGAATAAGGTGAAAATGATCAGTCTGTGAAGGAACTTAATTTTAGGTAACTATTTTTACTAGAAATTTCTTGATAATGGCTTGTATCAGTTCATCGTTAAATTTTGATTCTAAAAAAAATGACCAATAAGCATTTCAAGACATGAAAATGATACGCATTAGCAACACTGCTAGTTGTTATATATATAGGGAGTGAAAATGTGATTTAAACTTCATTTAAATATTAAATGTGATTTAAACTTCATTTAAATATTCCCATTTAACTGATTGATTCTTCATATTTTAAAATCATTACTTCACTTAACATATTTTCTTAGCTGCGCAAATGTTTGTATTGTTGGTGTTGCACGTACACCAATGGGTGGATTTATTGGAACCCTTTCATCTTTATCATCCACCAAACATGGAAGCACAAGTTACTTTAATTTTTTTTGGTCATGTATAAACTCTTGACAAGTCCTTAGTTAAAAGAGTCTGGATAACTAAGTTATTTTATTTTTATTGGTTGGGATGTTTATTTTAGACTTGGAATGTATGTCCGAATTGGTTGTTGGAATATTGTATGTTAAGAAATTTGGTATCAATATAGTTTTATATTTCTGTTGGATGTTTTTGGTTGGATGTTGAATTGTTTGGTATTTTTTTGGTTGTGTAAATGCAATTGGTTCATGTGACTGTAAAACAGGACCATGATGACATGTAATTTACACCCCATTAACATCACAATGGTAAATGTAAACCGATGTAAAAAATGTAGAAAAGACATCAGGTAAAATAATATTAAATGAAAAAGAACTAAAAAACCGATGTGAAATAGTCATTTGACATCTATCTGAAAAGAAATTCAATGTATTTTAAGTCAAATAACATCGGTTAGAGAAATTGGCTGATGTTAAACAAAAATATTTAACATCGGTTTCGTAAAGAACACTCATGTCTTATCCATCATTTCACATTGGGGGGCTAATTTAACCGATGTCTAATCAAATATTTCACATCGGACAACTAATCTAACTGATGTCTGATCTAGCATTTCACATCGGTTTGTTCGAAAGAATTTTAATAAATGGATTTTAGAGCTTGTAGGTTTCATATTTTAATGGATAAATACCTCACAATATACTCATATTCACCTAAAAATACTATAATATAAACTGAAATTTGCTGCAAAGACATCACATTTAATCTTAAAACCGATTTATAGCACTGTAATAGACATCGGCTGTTAACCGATGTCAAAGGCTGATGACATTTAACATCCCACGCGAAGACATCGGTTCAGTTTTTTTTAACATCGGTTCTGAACTGATGTCTGATCCCATATTTCTAGTAGTGCTAAAAAGTTTTTGGCGCCGTTGTCGGGGACTCGGTGTTAATTTTTAGTTTATGTTCTTGTCATCAGTGGTCGTTAAAGTTCACTGACTCGGATATTGTTACTTACTTGTTTCCTTGTCGTATTTTAGGTACTCTAGCGAGCGCGTATGCATACGCGTTCTCGCTCTCGTAAGAGAACACTGGATCAAGCCAAGGAAGAAGTTGTAATAGCTCAAAAAGTTTTTGAAGAAGTGGAGAAAGTTGAGGAAGAAGCACTAGTTGATGAGATCGGAGATCAAGCAGCAATTCTGAAGGCTTTGATGGACTATTCTAAGCCGAAGATAAATGATATTCAGTCTAGCATTATCAGGCCAGCCATCGCGGCTAACACCTTTGAAATCAAGTTGAGCACGATTCAGATGATACAGAATTTAGTTTAGTTTCGGGGTTCTCCTATAGAAGATCCCAACATGCACATTAGAGATTTCATCGAGATCTGCGACACTTTCAATTTCAATGGAGTTTTTGAAGATGCTATTAGGTTGAGGCTTTTCCCATTCTCTCTGAGGGATAAAGGTAAGTGCTAGTTGCATTCTCTACCACCAGGTTCTATCACCAAATGGGAGGATCTTGCTCAAAAGTTTCTAACTAAATTCTTCTCTATGGCGAAGACAGCTGCAATCAGGAACGCTCTTACTCAATTTGTGCAGCAATCGGGAGAATCTTTGTGTGAAGCTTGAGATCTCTACAAGGAGATGCTTAGAAGGTGTCCTCATCATGGGATGCCTGACTGGATTATCATTAACTACTTTTGTAATGGGTTGGGTGGAACTTCCATACCCATGCTCGACGCAGCATCAGGTGGCGCATTATGGGCTAAAAGCTACGATGAAACTTATGAATTGATTGAACTGATGGCTACTAATGAATACCAGAACCCAACTCAGAGAATGCCTCAAGGCAAGGTAGCGGGAATTTTCGAAGTGAAAACAGCTACTCCTATAGCTGCGCAGCTTCAAGCTTTGACTATGAAGGTGGATTCTTTGGCTAATTTTGGAGTTAATCAGATCACTAGTGTTTGTGAGCTTTGTGCTGGTGCGCATGAGACAGAGCAGTGTGCTATTTCTAGTGAATCAGCTCAGTTCGTGAGCAACTTTCAGAGGTCGCAGCAACCAGCTCCAGCCACCTATCATCCCAACAACCGCAATTATCCTAACTTCAGTTGGAGCAACACTCAAAATGCGGTGCAACAGCCTTATCAGCAGTATGCAGCAAAGCAATACAACCCTCCTAGTTTTCAACAGCCGCAATATGCACCAAGACAACAACTCCAACTTCAACAGCTACCACAATCTAATGAAAAATCTTAATTGGAGGAGTTGAGGCTCATGTGCAAGAGCCAAGCAATTTCTATTAAGACCTTGGAGAATCAAATTGGGTAAATTGCCAATGTCTTGCTAAATCGAAAACCTGGTACACTCCCTAGTGATACTGAAGTGCCAGGCAAGAGAGAAGCTAAAGAGCAGGTTAAGGCAATCACATTGAGGTCTGGGAGGGTTGCAAATCCCGAAAAATCTCCAGTTTCAGAAGTTAAAGTTGTGGCAGAAAAAGAAGTGTAGAAGGAAGTAGAAGTGGAACCAAGGAAGACAGCTGTTGTCAACACTCCTCCTGCGGGTAATACAGGGGAAAAATAGGTCTATCCACCACCTCCTTTTCCTAAGAGACTGCAAAAGCAAAAGCTGGATAAGAAATTTGCTAAGTTCTTGGAAGTTTTCAAGAAACTTCATATCAATATACCTTTCGCTGAAACTCTTTGACAAATGCCTAGCTATGTGAAGTTTATGAAAGGTATTCTCTCTCGGAAAGTGAAGCTCGATGACTTAGAGACTGTTGCTCTTACGGAGGAATGCAGTGGTGTGCTGCAACAGAAGTTGCCTCCAAAACTTAAAGATCCTAGAAGCTTCACTATTCCTTGTACTATCGGAAACTTGTCATCCGACAAGTCACTACGCCATAGATGGCTTTAACCAACACCAAATATGTGTTGCTATAGACCCCTAAAAATGTTGCTATTGGAAAAAATAAGTCTATTGCAACACTTTTTCGGTGTTGGGTCTAAGGCCGTCACTATAGGAATCTAACCTTACACCAGTGTCAATCTATAGCAACATAGCAAAATATGTTGCTATAGATATCAATTGCAACAGATTTTCAGAGTATAGCAACACAGACATGGTGTTGCAATAGGTATCCTAACTGACAAAAAATAGGCCCCACGTGTGGGCCCCGTATGGGCATGACACATAACATGACACGTGGAAGGACACATGACAGGACATGGGCAGGACACGTGGCTGGGTCCCACTTGTGGGACCCACATGTGGGGACCTCATCATCTATGGCAACACACCTATTACAACACCGTTAATGTTGCTAAAAAGAAATTTATGTGCATAATATAGCACCCTATTGCAACATACTAATAGGTTATTGCAACACCTGAACTGTAAAAAATTGAAATATACTTTTCAAATACTTGATTTCCCATTAGTTCAACACCATTCACAACCAATTCAATTCATCCAATCAGTCTTAACTACACATCCAACCATTACATTCTGTCCAACCCACAATTACAATCCATCACACCAAAACATAACTTAAGAAATACAAGTACTTTTGCTAAGAACTAAACTTGCAAGATAACACAAAAGCATACAAGTCTTTGAAAATAACGTAGAAGAGAGATAACAAATGGTCTAAGTTCTACGACCACCGGTAAGAGGAGTACCATCAGCAGTAGGGAAAAAATATCTAACAATGCATCAAATGTAAAATGCTACTTCATTCGGATAAAACTTATAGACCCTGATGATGTGAAAGATCCTATTTAATTGTATTAAAAGGATATTTCACATCACAAGGAATTTTATTTGAATGATGTAGCATCTTACGTCTGATACAATTTAAGATTTTTTTCTCATCTTTTCACTCTCCATGCTGGCCTAAGTCAAAGGAATATATTCAATGTCAAAGGAACTGGGATTCTTTGGTTTAGGGTCTATTATCTCGGACTGCATTCTGGCCCCAGTAGGAATCACATGTCTGCATATATTCGAGGTATTCTGGCTCTTATTTTCAGTTTCACCCTATAAATGAAGAAGAAGAAAAATATATATATGAAATTAATAAACGTCGAAGAAGAAATATAATCTGAAGTAAAAATATATATATGAAATTAATAAACGTCTGTGCAGGGGTACAATTTACTAGTGCAGTACCTCTGTCGTAGTCGCGCTTCCCTGGAGATTAAAACTGCCAACTATCAGCCGCATTCAAGATGTGATCCCAAAAATTGGGGTGTTTTGCAGAGACCTGGAAAGTATTTCCCTGGAATTGGGCAGTGATTTGTCCGGAAGCTGATAACAAGCAATAACAAAAAGATATTAGGAAGATAAACAAATATAAATTAGCAAAAATAAACAAAATAAACGGATATCAAAGAAGAAATCCATTATTATGTAGTTAAAACACTGCACTCACATGTGTAATGAAATGAGAAACACTGCACTCACATGTGTAATGAAATGAGAAACATATAAAACATAGAAATGCCAAACATAGAAATGAGAAACATATAAAACATATAAAGCAAATCTATTGTAAAAATACATCTGCTTTAAATATACATTCTAAAGCATTTTTTAAATACTAGTGTTCACTCTTTATGTCCAGCTATATATTCTAAAGTAACTAGATAAAGTAGAAAATCCAAGTACAGCAGTATAGTAACTACTAATCAATATTCTAAGGAGGTCTAAATATACTGTGACAAATAGTTCAGACTTAATAATTATATTCAGAAAATAATGCACATAATTCGGTTCAAATAACCTTTAGGAAGAATTTCATTTCTATAATTAGTAATACAGGGGAAATTTTTATTATGTTGTGAAGTCAACAGAGACTGACTTAAAGCGAGTAACAAATAGTTAATATTGCAGCAACATCTTGGAAGATATAACAGAGTAATCATATAGCCAGTGAAGATTTTAACAGCAAAACTAAAGTCCTCTGATTAGTGGAATCATATTTAGAAAAACTTAGTGCTGCTAGAGTGAATACACAGAGTAGGTTAACAAGCCATTCCCCGTGACCTTGAAAAAATGCTAGTCATAACAAATCGAATGCTTCAGGTAGTAGTTGCAGATAAGTGGAAAAAAGAAATGCACAGGCATGTCATTTTTGGGAAAGGCTCAGCAGTTTACATCTGTTAATCCAACCATACTAATTTCTGGATGAGTGAAACATTCTAGAACCGCTGCTCTCTGTGGTAGAACCATCCTCTGTTATATCTGGCAACATAATAATAAAACAACAATTAGAATCAATAACGCATCCCCTTAAGTAAGCTAATTAAAAAGTGGAACTGGTGTCGTGGTGCTATAAGTTGGGACGATACAAACTTAACTTAGGACTGATACAACACTAAATGATCATAAATATGATAACATACAATTCATTTGCAGCATATAATTGTACCTCCTTTTTTGGCATGCTGTATAAAAATAATGTACAGATATAAATCAGTTGTGTGATTAGGAAGGACTAAAAAAAGATAAAGAGATTTGAATCAAGATAAGTCACCTGTAGAATATATAGAATAATGTGTCCAATTGGAACTTTTGAAAATAGACTTGCTGCAATCACAAATATTTAAGATACGTCTGGTTAAAAAATGCATATACAGATTGCTAAAGTTGTTTAAAAATTATGAGATCCATGAGTGTTTTACATATAGGGAAGGTGGTTGTTTGGCATAATAGCACTGGGGCGCAGTAAACTTTGGATCACCCTTGGCAGGATCATCAGACCACGGGAAACCAAATGCGTTGTGCAGATTTTATACAGAATTCAAGTTTAAACCTAGCATTGTCAAATCAATTCCAAACATGAAAGCATATCACACAAACAAGAAAGCACTTTAGTTTCAAACATCTAAACAACCAGTCATTAAATCTTAATCAACAGGCATGATGTTCTTCAATAAGTATTTTGGGGTATGTGTCTGGAGAACTAGGGGGTTCTGTTCCAAAGACCAGTACCACTTGTACCACTGAAAATATCATATCACAGTAGCAATTTCAGTAGCCAGAGACCCTTATCTTCAGTCCGTCTGGAGCATGTACTGAAAAAGATAAGCAACATATATACCCAAACACCCACCAAACCAAAATAAAACAAGAATCAAACCATCCCCCTCAAGATTCCAAGTTCAAAATTTTGATCTTTGTCCACAAATTAAAGGTTTTAAAAAAATGACCCAAGAAAAGAAAAATAGATTTTTCATCCCTTAGGAATGACCAACCCTATCAAAAAAAATGGATTTTCATGACCAGTTTTAATAAATATTATTCTCCCTTGGTTAAGCATAAAACACTTACCACTTAATTCTACATCTTCTATTGTTCTTCGCAAGACCCCATTGACAACGGTAATCAACCTTGTGGCTTCAAATATCACCTGGACACCAAAATATGGTTTTTAGACCCTTTTAATTAAACACAGTGTTGAAGTGAAAAAGGATAAAACTATAGAAGAGCTTATAGCACGTGTGAAGTTCATGGACTTGTACTCATCCCACTTAAACCAATTATATTAACAACACAGTCGAGAAAAGTCTGAAATCATGAATACCATGGTGACCGAAGCGGTAATAGTGATGGACTTCATCGATACTTCAGACGAACCACAAGGATTCGGCTCACGGCCTGGCAAATCTCCCAATCATCATAGACAAAGGCTATCCAGAGGAAAAAATCTCATGAAAGATTACTTCGTTGATCGTCCAATATTCAGTGAAAATGACTTTCGTCGAAGGTATAGAATGCGTACTCATGTTTTCAATCGCATCATGACAGCTCTTTGCACTCAAGATTCCTATTGGCATCAAAAAGCAGATGCAATTGAATTATTAGGGTTGCTACCCCAACAAAAAATGACTGCTGCATTACGAATGCTAGCTTATGGTGCAACAGCTGATCAGTGTGCCGAAATTTGTAGAATGGGAGAATCAACTTCACTTGAGTGCATGAAAAAATTTTGCCAGCAAGTGGAAAGACTCTTTGGTGAAGAGTATCTTCGTGCTCCAACACCTGCAGATTTAAGAAGGCTTCTAGCCAGGGGAGAACAAAGGGGATTTCCAGTTATGATTGGAAGTATTGATTGTATGCATTGGGAATGGAAGAATTGTCCAAGCGGATGGGGTGAGACTTATAGTGGCCGAAAAGGACGCCCTACTATCATTCTAGAGGTTGTCGCTTCATACGACACTTGGGTGTGGCACGCTTTCTTCGGTGTACCTGAAGCTCAAAATGATATTAACGTTCTAGGCCAATCTCCCGTGTTTGATAAAGTCATCGCAGGAAATAGCCCAACGGTTGTGTTTCATGTCAATGGCAAAAGATACAACAATGCTTATTATCTTGCTGATGGGATCTATCCTAGGTATTCAACATTTGTAAAAACCATATCAAATCCTGCGACTCAATCACAAAAATTGTTTGCTAAAAAACAGGAGTCATATCGTAAAGATGTCGATAGGTGTTTTGGCATCTTGCAATCTCGATGGGCTATTCTTCGTCACGGTGCTCGGATGCATAAGCGTTCCACACTTAGAAGTATCATGATGACTTGCATCATATTACATAACATGATAGTTGAGGATGAATTCGTGGAAGATGAATTTGTAGAGTCAGTAGAAGAAGATCTAATGAATCCATCGGCATCACAGGTTTATGATGGGCCTGTAGATTGTAACGGAGTTAGAATTCCTTTTGCACCAGTACAAAGAGATGGAAGAAATCAACAAGCATTTTGGGACCGTATTGAGAACTTGGAATCAGCTTATATCCATACGATGCTACAAAATGATTTGATAGAGCACAACTGGGCAATAGAAGCCAATCAATAATTGTCATGTCAAATAATTATCTTTTGCAATGTACGATTTCATAATTTAAATAAATTTCTTTTATTGAATTTAAAAGCATTGAACATAGTTAAATTAAAAAAAAAACAGAATGCATAATTGAACTAAATAAATAGAAACATAGCTAAATCTAATTATAAAAATCATCGTCAAAGCGAGGAACATAAGCATCACCACCACCACCACCACCACTAGTAGTCTCATTCACTTGTCCCATGATCTCAGCCTTCTTTCTTTTAAACCACTTTTTCAAATTAAGGGTCATTTGGCTAGTATCCATCATCATGATTTTTGTTTGCTCCCTTAATTCTTCAATAGCCTCATATTTTGTCAATCTTGCTTCTTTCCGTTCCTCTAGTGCATTAAGTCTTGCCTGCCTTGCTTCTTTTCGTTGTTCAAGGTCTAAGATCTTCCTCGACATTTGAAGGGTTTTCTCATCTCTTTTGATGTTGGCCTCCACTAGTTGTTTTTGGTTACATTGCATACTATTGAAAATTGCTATAGACATCCCTTCTTTTTGGGTCATAGCTTGCTTTCCTTTCTTTTTTGCATATTTGGATGCCTTTGTTCCCATCGGTCTAACTGGACTAGAAGGACTTTCCATTTCTCGATTGGAATCTGGAGTCGTGAAACCTTCTTCATCAATGCAATCATCACTATTCAAATTTATTGCCGATTCCACTTGTGTTGGAAAGTTTCGTTGAAATGGAGGAGAAGTAGTGGGAACGTCTATAAATTGAGGATGTGTTGCAACTGCTTCATAACATTCCCATTTGTCGAATGTCTTATTCATTTCCTTGAAATATAGTCCTTGAGCCTGAGTTGTCTGAAAAAATAACAAATTTTTGATTCTAAGTTCTCACACAGATAATATAAAAGCATATTTAAATAAATATATAAATAAAAATCTTACCTCATCCACCAAATTGGCTCCGCTTGCACTAAGCCTACTAGCTTGATTTTTGGCACATTGCCATTTTTTTAGTGACCTCTTCAACGGTGCAAAGTGCGAATCAAGAGCAACTTTTGAACGAGGTTCGGCATGAGGATTCTCCGGAGTTCCACACCAATGTTTTGCATAATCCTCATGAATTATTCTTGTTTGAATATCGACCCGTGATGGGATCAACAGATTGTCGAGCCCACGAAACACATAATTGTAAATCTTCGGAAGGGAGCCAATTAGTACTCATTTCTGTAAAATATGTATTTATAGAAAATAGAAAATCTGGGAAGAATTTGAGTGTGTAAAAATTTATTTTACAATTGAATCACAAAATTGTAATTTATAGGCAAAAATATATGACCGTTAAAAGTTAAAATTATAGCTGTTAGGAATAAATTATAGCCGTTACAATTTTATAGGCGTTATATATATGTGTGTATTGGAGTTGAGTAAAGTAAGAAAAGTGATAGAAAAGGAGTACATTTATGTAGGCCCCACTATTTGATGGCCATTAATCACTCCTTTATTAATTAATGGAGAGGCTGCTAAATGAATGTTCCATCAATAATTGATGGAGTACAAACACATGCGGTGCATTCTGTTCTTGGAGGACTAAATTGAAAATGGTGATGAATTGTTTTTTTGATGTTGACGGTGCATATGCTCTTAGTATTTCCCACTCATCTAATTCATCAAAAATTAAAATGTGTACCCGTGAGATTAATAATTTTTTTATAAAAGTTAAAAAAATTATTTATAAATTTTAAAATTAATTAAAGTAAGTTATTTTAATAAAAATTACAATCATTCACTTTTACACAAATTAAATTTTTCAATAAAATAAATTTTCTAATGTTGTTAAACTTATACACATTGTGAATATTATCATTAATTTATTAAATTAATTAATTTATGAATTAATTTATCAGATTAATTAAATTATGAAAAAGTGATAGTACTACAGGGTGTTATTTTTTATAAAATATTTTAGTGATATCAAGTATTTTTTTATTTTATTAAATTGATTATAAAAATATATTCACTTAATTTTAAATTATAATAATATATTTTAATTTCTATAAACATAAGAATAATTTATTCAAATATAAGAATAATTTCTATAAACATAAGAATAATTTCAAGAAACTCTACAAACTATTTTATTCAAATATACTACTTTTAAAGATTAATTTAATTTTAAATAAAATTAAAAAAAATCAACCACTTATGGCAACACGGTCCATATGTTGCAATAGAGAAGACATCTATGTCAACACCAAAGATTTTTTGAGCTATTACAACATGTTATAGTGCCTATAGCAACACCAAAATCTGGGTGTTGTGATAGGGCCATAATTTCATACCTATTGCAACGTTTTCTAAGGTAACACCAGGAAAAATCGTGCAAATAGGTCATTTATGGCGTAGTGAGTATTTATGTGATTTGGGAGCTAGCATCAATCTGATGCCTTTTTCTGTCTTCAAGAAGTTGGACTAACCTGATTCAAAGCCTACTTATATGTCCTTGCAGTTGGCCGATCGTTCTATTACATATCCACGAGGCATTGTGGAGGATGTTTCGGTCAAGGTGGATAAACTCATCTTTCCTGCTGATTTTGTAATTCTTGATTTTGAGGAGGATAAGAAGATACCCATAATCTTCGGAAGACCATTTGTAACGCCCCCAAATCTAGGGTCAAGGGATTTGGTCGTCACTATAAAACCTCAATCCAAATTAACCTGTTAAATCAAAATGCAAATGCCAACGGAAGATATTTTGTAATTCTTGATTTTGCAAATGCTCAGCAAGATCATTGTAATATATAGGGTCTTTTGATATAAAACTGACATCTGCATTAGAGCTGAACATTTAAAATCATAATTGCTGAATCATAAAATTTTAGTTGAGGAACCCCAGAATTGGATCCTTAATTGTATTCATAACCATTTTGATATTTTCGAGCAAAATGCTTCAACAATACTTTGAATCTTGACGAGAATAAAACTCGTAAAACAGTGTTTACGGAAATATCGTAAACAACAATAACAAGAAACAATGATTATTGATTGAATCATAAACTTTATTCAAAACTCAACTCTTGATATTAATATTTATTTTGATGTCATATCAAATTAGATATCAATACGAACTTTGATGCTCACAACCTACCCACGCTAAAATATGGAAGTCAACATCAATCATCTGCATTAATACCACCTTTGATATTTAACAACAACTTAAATATCAACATCAATCAGCAATCGAATCAAAACTGTATTCCACCTTTATTCAAAACCAAAATAGTTGATAAAATATTCCTTATAAGATTATTAAAAACAATATAATAATTTAGATTGGAATCCTCGAACGACGGTGTGTTGCCGCCGATGATCAGCCGCGGAGCAACACCAGTATGCCGAAGCACATCCAACTAAATAAATGGGGCACCCAAGGTACATATCGGCCTAATGGTATTGTATCCTGTATAATACATAAATCTCCGTTGGACCGCCGCCAGGCCTCTTACGCAACCATCCAATCTTAAAACATTTTATTGAAAGGGGTCATAATACTCGACACCCTTATAAACCTTTATTCGCCCATTTACTTGGGCAGAGAAACCAAAACAACGTCATCTTTCTCAAAATCCAAAATATTTGTAAATCCAATAATTTGATAAGTAAAATCACTCAGCTATTTTGAACATAGAATAGCAGAAGAGTACTTGCATAAACAAAATCATTTAATTCAGCGATATATAAAACATTTATCTATTCCGAACTGAGAATAGGGAAAGCAATACTTGCATAAGAAGATTTAAAATAAATATCACTTGAACAATAAGTGATGATAGAGATACTTGCCTTTGAGATTTAGCAGTTAGTCACACTCGCAATGACACATCTATTCTGACATTCGGTCTCAAAGCATCACCGTCTTTATTTTACTAATCCTTTGGTCTGCTGCTCATGCAGTGCTGCAACCCAATATTCCATACTATTCAACTTTAGCCTTTATCCACTTCGTCTGGTCCTGATCATCTTGAAAGACTCGCATCTATAATTAAAAAATAACCTTTTAATCGTCTAAATGATAGTTACTCGACGAACTGCGCGTCAAAATCCTATTGTCTACCCATATGATAGCTCACACACAAAGAAAACAATCAAACACAAGACTATTGACACACATACGCACGTAATTCACATAGCATTTAATCAAATAACTCACGTATCACATAATTCATATAACATATGAATCGGTTCGCCAAAACATTCGACTCAATACGTTTAAAACTGAAATCAGGTCAAAAAATATGATTTATCGATCAATAATTGACTCAGAATGACTTGTAAAATGACGACTTTTCGAAACAAAAGGATTTGGGTCTTGAAAGTATTTTTAATGAAAATGGAATATTTTTCTAATTCTAGAGGCGTTCGTTTCGTATTAAACGGACGAACGGTTTATTTATTATGAATAAAATAAGAATAAATGGAAATAAATCAATTAATAATAATATTAATTGATTTTTAAATACCAAAATATGATTTTTAGAAGCTTAAAAAAAATTTTAGGATTTATTTGAATTAATTATAAATAATTGTATTTTATTTAACTATTTATAAATAAGATTAATTGATTAAATGAATTAACCAATTAATTAAATCTATAAATAATTAATTAAAACAAATATGGAATTTTGAAAATAATAAAAGAAAATAATTTTTGGAATTTAAAATAATTAAGTAAATAATTATTAGGATTTAAATATATTAACTAAATGACTTTTAAAATCTAAAAGAAATGATTTTTAAAAACAAATTTTGAATTTTGAATTAATAAAATAAAAGAATTCCCAGAAACATGCTTTTGGAAAAACAGATGGGCAATACAAGATCGAAGGGCTGGGGTTAGGGGATGAGCTTCACCAGAAAACGAAGAACAGCCGCTGGAATCTGGAAAACCCAGAAACCGGCCGGCGGAGTTCCCTTCTCCAGCGAAATCCGTTCCTGGCCCAAACAACACCATCTCTTCTGTTTTTCACTCTGAAATCGATCCTCAACATACCGGGCACTCAGATTAATAACTAACAACAGAAAACGACTGCTAGATCATCTTCTCCGGCGGTATTCGCCATTAAAACCGGTGAAAAACCGGCGAACTTCCGATGAAGTTCGATTTTACGAAAAACAAAACCAAACCCATCGTTTAATACATGGAAATAAAGCTTACGGTCTCTTCAATCTAACATCATGAATCACATCAACAACAATCCACAAGAAATCCGGAAAATCAAAAATTCAGTGACCCAAAACCGATGAACTCGTCTTACACTTTCCAAACTAAAACTCTACAGATTTATGCATAAATCGATTGTAAACAAGTAAACAAAGCTATTGGTACCATCAAAATAATCCAAAAATCAGTCAATAAGAAACCCCTAATTCGGGGTATAAACCCTAAATTACGAATTATAAATTACTAATCGTTTACACGATTTGATGGTTGAAATAGGTAGAACAGATCAAGGGCTTCACAACGGTTACAAATACTTGTGATTTGGTGTTCAATATCACCTTCAAAATTGTTTTTGATTTTCAGAACTCTTGAAGAACACCAAGAACAACTTTTCAAAAAAAATTCAAAAAATTAAACTTCAATAACTATGTGTTATTGAACTCTATTTTTGAAGTATAATATATGAAACTGACCAGAAAAACATGCTCTACAACATAGAATCATCAAAACAATCAGATAATCACGTTTATAAAAATTCATACCTTCAATCATATAATTTTGAATTAAAGAAAAATAAATAAGAAAATCACCTTGATTTCTACACTGAAATGGTTGGTTGAATTAGAAAGTATTTTTCGAGAGCTTCGATTTGATATATTATACGCTTGAATCGGAGATCAGTAACGTCCTCGTTCGTGCGTTTGATTTTCAAGAACGTATCGGTTTCTAGGGTTTTTCTCTGTATTTACTGTATTCGTATTGGTTGCAAATGAATAAACGAAATAAATGAAAATAGGAAATAGGCTATTTATATTTATAGAATATTGGTTCGTCTGGATCATTTTGGATCGATAAATTAGTTGTTTAGCCGCTAAGTAACTACAAAACGATCCAAAAATAGATTACTTAGCCGCTAAGTAACTATAAAAACGATACAATTTAATATCAGATTTGGATAATTATCAAAACCGAGCTTTTCATAAAACACCATATACGAAAATAATGTAAAAATATCCCGTCTCTCGAGAATACGGGTTTTGTTGATTTATCGAAATGGTTATCGTACCGAAAATCTTGCGCCGGGCCGCGCACGGGTCAAACCGTAATCCGGATCGAAAAAGTCAAAACACGGAAAATGTCCGGAATTACCAGATTAGGTTAGGAAGGAGTTTTCGGAAGAGTTTTGGGTTGTAAAAACGCAAAAACGGTTGAGGTTGAACCATTATCGGCTTTATAAAATAATTTTTGTAATTATTCAGAAAATAATTATTAAATCTGTAAATCATTATAAAATCATATAACACTCCAAAAATTATCATAAAAATACCTTAATTATCTATATTTTATTCTGGATATATTAAAAATTCAAATACTCAAATAATATCACATATAAACACCCAAACATCAATTCCAATTATCATATGATTCACTAAAATTCACATAAAATCATGTAAACAATTCCAAATAATAATAATAATATTTGAAAATATGGGATATTACAATCTACCCCACTTATAAGGATTCCGTCCTCAGAATCAGCAGAAGAAAGCACTAAGGATCTTCTAACTAACTTTTCATTTTTGCATATGCACTTTTCCTCAAAATTAGCCAATAACACTACAATTTCTTATACCACCCAGTTACCACTGAAACTTCACTCTGCAACATTGTTCCATCCACGTCCTTTGATCAATTCCTCAATAAAATCACTTTTACTGAGCGTGAGAAAGAAGAATAGAGAAAAAGATAGAGAGAAAAAAAGAAAGAGAGATAAAGAGAGAAATAAAGAAACAGACTGACTTCGTTGTACGCCATTGATAGTTTAATCGCATTGCACTCCACTGTCGTCCTTCGTAATTTCATCACATCGCCTTACTTTGACTTGATCAGGATACTCAGCTTAACTTGATTGGCATACCTTCGAATATCTGGAATGATAAAATCATGGAATTTCAAAAAGAAAGAATTTGATACCATAACGGGACCAAAATCTGAATTAGAGAAAAAAAAATTGTTGAAATAAAAGAATAACTGAGAGATCAATATGATCAAATGAACTTGGTATTGCGTGTCCAAATTAAGACACTACTAAAGGTTGTTAACCTTCACAATACACACAAGTGATGACGTCCCATCCAACTCCTATCACACAGACAGGTATACATTGTGTCCCCTATAATTAGGGTTGTTCATCTCAGTCAGAATGAAAGAATATCAAAGAAATCCAAAATTAAATGAGTAAAATTGGAAAGATTTTAAAGCTGATAATTCTGGAGAATAATGAAATCCAGAGAACAAGTTTCTGGCACAAAATGATTAAATGAGTGTTAGGGAATATATCTTCTAACATATATCCCTTTTTGAAAGAAGTCAAAAGAAATTATAGAAAGAGAAGGTATTGCCAAAGTCTTAATACTTATCTTCTACATGAACTATTTTGTTGACTCGTCATCCAATTCTAGACACTTCTTCATGTTCTAAGGATATTGATAATCTTCATCGTCGTCGAATTGTAGTAGCCTCGAAAGATTCCACAATAGAAATTTGCAAGCGCCCAGAGTTTTATCCAGCTAAACACAACCATCTCAAACGAATGTGCCTATCTTAACTTATTCGTTGGTACTATATCCAATAGTCCAACAGGAACTCGATATGAGCTCAAACATCCTCACATAGCTATACACACTCCTACACACTCTCGTTTCTAGTTTACTATAACCTCAGCTCTGATACCAACCTATAACGCCCCCAAATCCGGGGTCAAGGAATTTGGTCGTCACTATAAAACCTCAATCCAAATTAACCTGTTAAATCAAAATGCAAATGCCAGCGGAAGATATTTAGCATCTATGACCCCAACTAATCCAAGATCTTTTAAGGTTACAGTTCTAGAAACAAGATATCCAAATTCCACCAATAAATTTTTCACTTTCTTTTAAAACTCTTTTCAATAAATTCCAATTCAAACTAACTCGCTAGTATAACTTCGAAAAGAAGTATACTAGGCCCAACTATAAAACAACACAATTATAATATAATATAATATAAATAACTTTATACAATAAAACTTACACTAGTTCGCAAACCCTGGACCCATCACCTTCCAAGAGCTTCTTCTTTGCTTCCTCGAATTACGCGGCTAAACAGCGCAAGTTAATCCTCATTGGAGGTTAAATTTAAAAACAGGCAAGTATGAGCGGAAGAAATGCTCGACAAGATCATTATAATATATATATGGTCTTTTGATATAAAACCGACAGCTGCATTAGAGTAGAACATTTAAAATCATAATTGTTGAATCATAAAATTTTAGTTGAGGAACCCCAGAATTAGATCCTTAATTGTATTCAAAACCATTTTGATATTTTCGAGCGAAATGCTTCAGCAATACTTTGAATCTTGACGAGAATAAAACTCGTAAAATAGTGTTTACGGAAATATCGTAAACAACAATAACAAGAAACAATGATTATGGATTGAATCATAAACTTTATTCAAAACTCAACTCATGATATTAATATTTAATTTGATGTCATATCAAATTAGATATCAATACGAACTTTGATGCTCACAACCTACATGCGCTAAAATATGGAAGTCAACATCAATCATCTACGTTAATACCACCTTTGATATTTAACAACTTAAATATCAACATCAATCAGCAATCGAATCAAAACTGTATTCCACCTTTATTCAAAACCAAAACAGTTGATAAAACATTCCTTATAAGATTATCAAAAAAATATAATAATTTAGATTGGAATCCTCGAACGACGGTGTGTTGCCACCGGTGATCAGCTGCGGAGCAACACCGGTATGCCGAAGCATATCCAACTAAACAAATGGGGCACCCAAGGCACATATCGGCCTAATAGTAGTATATCCTGTATAATACCTAAATCTCCGCTGGACCGCCGCCACGGCCTTTTACGCAACTGTTAGGGCAAAAACACGCGCTAATAACACACGCAAGTATACGCGTTCGCAAGTAATATAGAATACTTTCTAGTTCATTCCCACAGAGACTCAGACTAATTATGTTCAATTAACTCACTCACCAATGTATGTTTACTTCTCAATGTTAAGACAATAACACTTAAATTTGTTAACTAATTATTAACTACAATTAACTACTAAAATTAACCACTTAATTAACACTTCGAATTAATAATAATAAAACACTCATGAGATCACAACTTCATTACTACTTCCTTCAATAGTCATTATTATTACCCTTAGCATGCAACAGTGATGATATTAATCGAATAACACGAAACTGATAAAAGCCAACTTTCATTATACTAATACCATTCTACCAAACATCCATAATTAAGATTGAAGTTGAATAGGCATCAATTATGTTGAGTCCCTATATGTCTACAGAAATTGACAACATAATGATTTAAGCACAAGTTATTCCTTTTGATTACACAGGGCGAATAAAACGGTTAGAGTTACCCACTAATCATGCAACATCATACATGAACCTATGCTAGCATGGCAAGTTCTAAATCTCGAGATCCACCGTCGTTTCGCAAGAGATTAACTCCCTATCTTATATGTTCGCGACGCACATAAGACGAATACGCACAACCAATACTAGATATCATACAATCAGCACACACTAAGGTATTAAACAACTAACTAAAGAATTCTATAGTAAATCCGTTACGAACTCATGATCACGATTAGCCCATGATAGCACTTATCGTCATCATGGGTTCATATGAAAACATGATAAATAAGCACAAGAGAATAATAACTAAACTAATTATATTAAACCAGAGTACGTCACAAGAGTAAATAGGTTCAAAGCAAAGAAAACTAGCATCCAACGTTACAACGAAATAAAGAATCACACGAAAATATGCTTCCTCTTCGTTGAGGTGTACTAAAACGGTCTTCTTCCTTATCTCCTTCGCTTCTCGATTAATACAACGATTCAACACACGTGAAACGTCTCTGAAATCTACTTATATAGAAGTCCCATAAAACTCAGATTACATAGAAGTTGGAAGCCAAACAGAAATAGGAGTCTAAAATAAATATTATAATTTCCCGTCCCTGCGAGGCCGCTTAGCATAGCTGAACGGGCGCTCAGCTTCCTGCGCGGCTGCTCAGCATAGCTGAGCGGGCGCTCAGACCCCTACTAGAAAATGTCTGATTTTTGCTCCGTTTCTTCGCTGTAATCTGCTCCTATCTTCCCTCTCGCAATGCTAGACATATGCCAAGACTTATTATTGATGATTACTCCCCCGAAATGCAACTATTACCCTGAAACGCACAAATACTAGAAAAACGCATCAAATACACAAAATACTTGATTTCAAGACACCAATTTAAGCTATTTTAAGACGTTCTAAATGGTATAAAATGCCACTTATCAGCAACCATCCAATCTTAAAACATTTTATTAAAAGGGGTCATAATACTCGACACCCTTATAAACCTTTATTCGCCCATTTACTTGGGCAGAAAACTAAAACAACGTCATCTTTCTCAAAATCCAAAACATTTGTAAATCCAATAATTTGATAAGTAAAATCACTCAGCTATTTTGAACATAGAATACCAGAAGAGTACTTGCATAAACAGAATCTTTTAATTCAGCGATATGTAAAACATTTATCTATTCCGAACTGAAAATAGGGAAAGCAATACTTGCATAAGAAGATTTAAAATAAATATTACTTGAACAATAAGTGATGATAGGGATACTTGCCTTTGAGATTTAGCACTTAGTCACACTCGCAATGACACATCTATTCTGACATTCTGTCTTAAAGCATCACCGTCTTTATTCTACTAATCCTTTGGTTTGCTGCTCATGCAGTGCTGCAACCCAAGCCTTTATCCACTTCATCCGGCCCTGATCATCTTGAAAGACTCGCATCTATAATTAGAAAATAACCTTTTAATCGTCTAAACGATAGTTACTCGACGAACTGCGTGACAAAATCCTATTGTCTACCCATACGATAGCTCACACACAAAGAAAACAGTCAAACATAAGACTCTTGACACACGTACGCACGTAATTAACATAACATGTAAGCACATAACTCACGTATCACATAATTCATATAACATATGACTCGGTTCGCTAAAAGATTCGACTCAATACGTTTAAAACTGAAATCATGTCAAAAAATATGATTTATCGATCAATAATTGACTCAGAATGACTTGTAAAATGAGCGATTTTTCGAAACAAAAGGATTTGGGTCTCGAAAGTATTTTTAATGAAAACGGAATATTTTTCCGAGTCTAGAGGCCTTCGTTTCGTATTAAACGGTCGAACGATTTATTTATTATGAATAAAATAAGAATAAATGGAAATAAATCAATTAATAATAATATTAATTGATTTTTAAATACCAAAATATGATTTTTAGAAGCTTAAAAACAACTTTTTAGGATTTATTTGAATTAATTATAAATAATTGTATTTTATTTAACTATTTATAAATAAGATTAATTGATTAAATTAATTAATTAATTAATTAAATCTATAGATAATTAATTAAAACAAACTATAAATAATTAAAACAAATATGGAATTTTGAAAATAATAAAAGAAAATAATTTTTGGAATTTAAAATAATTAAATAAATAATTATTAGGATTTAAATATATTAACTAAATGATTTTTAAAATCTAAAAGAAATGATTTTTAAAAACAAAATTTGAATTTTGAATTAATAAAATAAAAGAACTCCCAAAAACATGCTCTTGGAAAAACAGATGGGCAATACAAGATCGAAGGGCTGGGGTTAGGGGATGAGCTTCACCGGAAAACGAAGAACAGCCGCGGGAATCTGGAAAACCCAGAAACCGGCCGGCGGAGTTCCCTTCTCCGGCGAAAGCCGTTCCTGGCCCAAGCAACACCATCTTTTCTATTTTTCACTCTGAAATCGATCCTCAACATACCGGGAACTCAGATTAATAACTATCAACATAAAACGACTACTAGATCGTCTTCTCCGGCGATATTCGCCATTAAAACCGGTGAAAAATGGGCGAACTTCCGATGAAGTTCAATTTTACGAAAAACAGAATCAAACCCATCGTTTAATACATGGAAATAAAGCTTTATGCATAAATCAATTGTAAACAAGTAAACAAAGCTATTGGTACCATCAAAATAATCCAAAAATCTGTTAATAAGAAACCCCTAATTCGAGGTATAAACCCTAAATTACGAATTTATAAATTACTAATCGTTTACACGATTTGATGGTTGAAATAGGTAGAACAGATCAAGGGCTTCACAACGGTTACAAATACTTTTGATTTGGTGTTCAATATCACCTTCAAAATTGATTTTGATTTTCAGAACTCTTCAAGAACACCAAAAACAGCTTTTCATAAAATTTTCAAAAAATTAAACTTCAATTACTATGTGTTGTTGAACTCTATTTTTGAAGTATAATATATGAAACTGACCATAAAAACTTGCTCTACAACATAGAATCATCAAAACAATCAGATAATCAAGTTTACAAAAATTCATACCTTAAATCATATAATTTCGAATTAAAGAAAAATAAATAAGAAAATCACCTTAATTTCTGCACTGAAATGGTTGGTTTGAATCAGAAAGTATTTTTCGAGAGCTTCAATTTGATATATTATACGCTTGAATCGGAGTTCGGTAACGTCCTCGTTCGTGCGTTTGATTTTCAAGAACGTATCGGTTTTTAGGGTTTTTCTCTGTATTTACTGTATTCGTATTGGTTGCAAATGAATAAACAAAATAAATGAAAATAGGAAATAGGCTATTTATATTTACGGAATATTGGTTCATTCTGGATCGTTTTGGATCGATAAATTAGTTGTTTAGCCGCTAAGTAACTACAAAACGATCCAAAAATAGATTAGTTAACCGCTAAGTAACTATAAAAACAATACAATTTAATATCATATTTGGATAATTATCAAAATCGAGGTTTTCATAAAACACCATATACGAAAATTGTTGGGTTCCGAAGGCATAAAACGCAGCGGATAAACGTAAATAAAACAAAAATTTTGAAACCCAAAAACAGGATCCATGTATAATTATGGGCAGATTATGGAGATAACGAATCATACCTTTCAAGAGATTAACTTTCACGAACTCAACGGAGATCCTAGCTATCACGCTTTGTGTCTACCTCTCGGAGAAACACCTCTATGGTATCCACACGAGCACCTTCAAGAACGTCTCACGAACTTGACTACGGAATGGATGTACTAGCCTCCTTCTTGACGATCTGAATTGCCTCTGCCTCTCTTTGCTGCTAGGGTTTTCTTAAAAAACGTACAAGCCTCTTTAACCTCTCATTATCTATTTATAATGCCTAATTAAAAAGGCCCATAATAGCAAAGCCCAACCCTCATAGGTATTGGATTAAATAATAAAAACGAATTTCTATTATATAATTAATAAGTAAGTCATACTTAATTATTATGGGCAAAAATATTCCTTTTAATTCGAATTTATATTATCTCAATTAAGTCTTACTTAATTATAATAAAATTCAAATAATCATCAATTAATTTAAATCCATAATTTAAATTAACTATTCCATTAAGTGCTCTATTTGTGCGACCCTATAGGCTATTATTTAATTGGCAATAATTTTATTCTCTAATAAAATTATAAACAATGAGCGGTATCTAGTAATACATCATTGTTACCCAATTAAACAATAATTAAATCGTGATTAGATAAAACCTTTTGTGATTAATGTTTTTCGTGTAATATAATCCCTTTAACCATACATATTATAGATTAAACTCGAGGCATGTATTTAGTCATCCTCTTCAACATTTAATCCGGGTTTACTTGATCCATGAGTAGATTATCGAGACAAATCATTATTTGAGCATGGCCATGCTTTTATAATCTCACTCAATCAAGAGGCCAATAATATCTCTCCTAATTATAGGAGGGTTAAATCCTTTATCTATCATTCATATTTCTCATACGACTCATGATATACCCGATGTCCACTTTTATCATCACCCGATCAAAAGTAACTTTTAATGTAGTCAAAGTATATTAATCCTCGTATAGAAATATAATGATTTCAAGTCAAAGGATCGTTACACCATTATCACTGTGAGTCTTTCTTATGACTTTATTAAATATGAAGAATCTCACTGTGGGTCTGTCCAGTACCATGTACTCTCACATGTCCCTATGTATTGACTTTAGTATCCCCATACTTATAACCAATGAGATGTGGTTATCTTGTCAAACAACATACTAGTCTATCTATGTATTATTATTGTCCTATATAATAATACTCGACTAGGGACCTTTAAGAATATGATATATTATATAATCTCAAGTTCAAGTCATGTACTTAAACTATACAATTTGTATCATGATTCTAAGGACATTTATTATGCTAACAAAATATCGCAGTAATTAAGGTCATAATAAATACATTTATTGAATGATCAACTGACTTAAAGATAAAAGAATAATGTATTACCTCTAGGGCACCTACACTAACAATCTCTCACTTGCACTAGAGCCAATCACCCATATATCTAATACCCATGGAACTAGTTTGACCATCGTGCTTCTGCTGCGACAAGCCTTTGGTCAGTGGGTCTGCAATGTTATCATTTGTGTGCACTTTACATATGTGTATATCACCCCTTTTCATTAATCTCTCGAATAAGGTGAAATCTCCTGAGTATATGTTTAGCCCGGGAGTGTAATCTAGGTCCTTAGCCTGTGCAATGGCTCCATTATTATCGCAGTATAGATCAATGGGATCTGCGATCGATGGAACCACTCCCAAATCAGAAATGAACTTTCGAATCCAAACGGCCTCCTTAGCTGCTTCACAAGCTGCAATGTACTCAGCCTCCATTGTAGAATCAGCTATTGTTTCTTGCTTTGAACTCTTCCAGCTTACAGCACCTCCGTTTAGACAAAACACAAAACCAGACTGTGATACAGTATCATCTCTGTCTCTTTGGAAACTTGCATCGGTGTAACCTTTTACAATGAGTTTTTCTTCTCCTCCATACACCAAGAATGAATCTTTAGTTCTTTTCAGGTACTTAAGAATATTCTTAACTGCCGTCCAGTGACCTTCACCTGGATTAGACTGGTATCTGCTCGTCATGCTCAAAGCATACGAGACATCTGGGCGAGTACATACCATTGCATACATGATAGATCCAATTGCTGAAGCATATGGAACTTTATTCATGTGGTCCTTCTCATCCAATGATTTCGGACACTGGTCCTTAGAGATCGTTATCCCTTGAGACACGGGGACATATCCCCTTTTTGCATTTTGCATTCCAAAACGATGCAAAACCTTATCAATGTATGTGCTCTGACTTAGACCGATCATCCTTCTAGATCTTTCTCTATAGATCCTCATTCCTAGAATGTAGGATGCCTCTCCTAAGTCTTTAATGGAGAAATTGCTCCCTAACTAAGTCTTAACAGCCTTTAGAGAAGGTATGTCATTCCCCATTAGTAGTATATCATCAACATATAGTACTATGAATGCCACATAGCTCCCACTAACCTTCTTGTAAACACATGGTTCATCTTCGTTTTGAACAAAACCATACTCTGTGACTATTTCATCAAAACGGATATTCCATCTCCTAGAGGATTGCTTCAATCCATAAATGGATCGACACAATTTACATACCTTGCCAGCATTCCTTGGATCGACAAAACCCTCAGGTTATGTCACGTACACATCCTCTTCAAGGCTTCCATTAAGGAAGGCTGTTTTGACATCCATTTGCCAGATTTCATAATCATGGAATGCTGCAATGGCAAGTAAAATCCTTATAGACTTGACCATAGCCACTGGTGAGAAAGTTTCATCATAGTCAATACCATGAATTTGTTTGAAACCTTTTGCAACCAGCCTAGCTTTATAGGTCTGAACATTTCCATCCATGCCCTTTTTCTTCTTAAAAACCCATTTGCACCCTATGGGTTTTACCCCTTCAGGTGGATCAACCAAAGTCCATACTTGGTTTTCGTACATGGAATCTATCTCGGATTTCATGGCTTCAAGCCATCTCTTAGAGTCTGGACTGTTCATAGCATCTTGGTATGTGAGAGGCTCATCTTCATCTATGAGCATCAAATCACCACACTGAGTCATGAGAAATCCATATCTCTCTGGCTCATGGCAAAATCTACCAGATCTACGAACAACCTGTGTTTGTTGAGCATTATCATTATTCTGCTCTTGTTCCACTTCAGGTTCAATGCTATTTTGCGGTTCTCGCTCTTCATCGAGATCTATAGTTCTCCCACTGTTTCTTTTGGAAACAAAATCTCTTTCCATGAAGACAGCATCTCGAGCAATAAACACTTTCTGCTCAGAAGGACTATAAAAATAATACGCCTTTGTTTCATTAGGGTATCCTACAAAAATGCACTTTCGGATTTAGGTCCAAGCTTGTCAGATTCTTGACGTTTCACAAACGCCTTACATCCCCAAACTTTCATAAAGTTCATGCCTGACCGTTTCTCTTTCCATATCTCATATGGAGTCTTTTGAACCTTCTTAGTAGGAACATGGTTAAGTGTGAAAGCCGCTGTTTCTAGAGCATAACCCCAGAAACTAATTGGAAGATCTGCATGACTCATCATCGATCACACCATGTCCAATAAGGTGCGATTTCTCCTCTCTGAAACTCCATTCCATTGAGGTGTTCCTGGCAGAGTGAGTTGTGATACAATACCACACTCTTTCAAATACTCTCTAAATTCGGTGCTTAAGTATTCACCCCCACGATGGGATCGTAAGATCTTAATACTTGCATATCCGCCAATTTGCTTCTCTACTTCAACCTTGTATTCTTTAAATTTTTCAAAAGAATCGGATTTGTTCTTCATAAGATATACATATCCATATCTACTGAAATCATCAGTAAATGTTATGAAGTAGTAGTAGCCTCCTCTAGCCATTACACGCATTGGGCCACATACATCACTATGTATTAGCTCCAGACGTTTAGTGGCCCTTTGACCCTTACCAGTGAAAGGGGCTTTAGTCATCTTACCAAGAAAACAAGATTCACATTCTTGGTATGATTCAAAATCAAACTTATCCAAGTATCCATCCTTATGTAATTTGGATATGCGTTTCTCATTTATGTGGCCTAGACGACAATGCCAGAGGTATGTTTGATTTGAGTCATTCATTTTAAGTCGTTTGTTTTCTATATTACAGACAGGGTTATCTAAATCAAGAACATATAAACCATTAAATAAACGTGCAACACCATAGGTTAAATCATTCAAAGCAAAAGAGCAACTGTTGTTCTTTATTGTAAACGAAAA
This sequence comes from Apium graveolens, assembly GCF_009905375.1. Taxonomy (NCBI): domain Eukaryota; kingdom Viridiplantae; phylum Streptophyta; class Magnoliopsida; order Apiales; family Apiaceae; genus Apium; species Apium graveolens. The sequence continues at coordinate 110,734,197 of NC_133657.1, forward strand.
ACCTTTCTTGTCCAAACAAGAAACAGAAATAATGTTTCTGCGAATCGCAGGCACGTAAAAACAGTCTTCTAGTTCTAAAACAAGCCCAGAGGGCATAGATAAATAATAAGTCCCTACAGCTAAAGCAGCAACTTTTGCTCCATTGCCTACTCTTAGGTCCACTTCTCCCTTAGCCAAAGTTCTACTTCTCTGCAGGCCCTGCACATTTATACAAATATGAGAAGCACATCCAGTATCAAATACCCAAGATGTAGAAATAGACAAATTGACTTCTATAACATAAATACCTGATCCAGAAATCTGAACTGCTTTCTTTTTCTTCAGGTCCTCCAAGTAAATTGGACAGTTTCTCTTCCAGTGACCATCTTTCTTACAGTAGTGACATTCACCCTTGGCCACACCACCTTTAGGCTTTAAAGCCTGTTTGGGACCTGACTTTGGCTTGGGTGTAGAATCAGATCCAATCTTCTTCTTACCCTTCCATTTGCCCTTCCCTTTGGCCTTACCTTTATTTCCCACCATCAGTATGGGAGCAGGTTCAGCTGTCTTCATGTTGGTCTCATATGTTCTCAACATATGCAACAATTCAGTAGGTGTTTTGTCAAATTCATTCATATTGTAGTTCACAACAAACTGAGTGAATTTGTTGTTCAAAGAATTCATGATTAGGTCAATACCAGTTTCCGGACCAATCGGGAAACCCAAAGTTTCAAGGTACTCAATGTAACCAATCATCTTCAGAACATGTGGGCCTGTTATTCCTAGTGGACTAACAATGAGATTTACAGAAGGGGGGTTGAATGTAAATCTCAAAACTTTTTCAAGTTTTGAGCAGTTTATGAAAGTTGTGTGTTCAAGAAGAACAAGTGTGTGAATTGCTTTAAGCTAATACAGACAGATATATATTCAAGCACAAATGTAAAGAACACAACAGACCTTAAAAACTTTTCTGGTGGATTTGTTGTTCCACCAGAGATGGTATTTTAGAAAATCTGTGATTAAACAATGTTGATCACAGCTGCATCCTAGTACAAACTAGATGAATTTTCTCTCAATATTTTTCTAAATAGCTCTGGGAAATCTCACATCTAATTACTAGCTTCTACTTGGTTTATATATTACCAAGTGTACAAGTGAAGAACAATATAAAATACAGTAATAAAATAAGATCTTCACTTGCTTCTTTTCCTGTTCACTCCAGTACTTTGTTGACTATTGCATCTTTGTACTAGAGAAGAACGGCTGCTTTTTCTGTTGTTCCTGAAATTCGGCTACCACATCTCAGTTGTCTCTATCAACCCATGTGCCTCTGTCTGTAGGTACAACTACCCCTTATCAACGGCTAATCATCAGAACATCCGTTGAAGCTTTCATCCGTTGATGCACTCATCCGTTGAAGGATGTTATCCGTTGAAGCTTTCATCCGTTGATGCACTCATCCGTTGAAGGATGTTATCCGTTGATGACTTTATCCGTTGAAGCTTTAGAGACATCCGTTGAAGCTTAGCTTCTCATCCGTTGAAGGTCTTTAAGTCATCCGTTGATACCACTTCACTTATACAAAATTACAAGGCATGAAGTATTTACAATTGGCCTTCCTATCTGCATATCATCTAGTAGTCAACATGACTCATAGTTTCTCTCAACTTCCAAGAATTACATTTTAAATACAGAGACTGAAATATGCTACAACACTAGACTTATTTCTAAGTAAAGCTACACCATCAACGGATAGCCAAAGTGGTCTTATCCGTTGAGGCTACAGACACTAAATTTCTACTTAAGTATTTTGTTAAACATATCATCAAACTAATGCACATACATTCCTAACAATCTCCCCCTATTTATGTCTATAAGAATTGTAGGCATAAATTCAGGGTTAACTTGATGATAACAAAACACTTAACAGATATATGAATTGAAACTAAGTAGAAATTTAAAAATGCTGCAAAAGTGTATGTACTAGGAGATAATTGAAGATTTACAGTGTTTCCAAGGACACTCCTTTAGTCTGAGCAAATCATCTTTTTCTTCTTTGTTCCCTGGTTTTCTTTCCTAGCCTTTTGTCATTTTCCTCAATTTGGAGTTGGAGTTGTCTGAAGAATTCAGCTTCATCTTCAACACTGACATCCAACTTAGATTGCATTTCTTTGAGAGTTTCATTGCTGGCAATCTTGAGTTGGTCTTCAAGTCTGAAAAATCTTCTGACTCCTTTATCATCTCTAAATTCCATCAACCAATGAGGTGATTTGAGAATTTTCATTTCCCTTTCTTGAATGAGTAAAGTCCTGGGTAAAGCATTTTCTTTCCCCAGCTCCTTTATATCTGAACACTAATCTCTCTGGTAACTGTCTGTAGGCAGCCCCTTACATCCTCCAGCTCATCCAGATAGAGTTCAATGTCTGAAATTTCTTTTATGTCACAGATGTGAACATAATCATCTTTAGAAATGGGTGACTTAGGCTTAGGTTTTTGTTTTTGAGTGAATTTCTTAGAGGTTATGGGAGGTGTAGATTTTGGTTTTCTTTTCTGTTTCTTTGGTAGTGGAAGAGTGGTTAGAAAGGTAGGCAATTTGATAGTGTCCCAATCAATAGGTTCCTCTTTTGGAATGATTGGTTCACCATGGATGTTTATTGTGGGATCAGCAACAAGGGGTTCAGGTATGGAAGGTAGTGGTTTAGATATAGATTTGGTTACTTCAGTGTTATCTCCACTCCTTCTATGTGCCTTGGCCTTTCTTCTGTTTCCCTTCTGCCATTCCTCTCTTTCTTCCACACTCTCACCAAATATACTCCCTAAAACCTCATCTAGGTTTGTAGTCTTGTCTTCACCCCTGACTTCAATCCCTTTTTCTTTTTCCACTAGACTTGACTTTAGCTGTTGTTCAAGCTTTGCTTGTGCTCTTTTGTCAGCCTTTAATTGCTTGTCTTCTTCCTTCTTGGCTATTGAGAATTTGGGATGTCCTTGCATCACACATATGCTCTTTCCCTCTCTAATGATAATAGCTCTATTTCTCCTTACAGCCTCATCCATGGTCTTTTTGAGATAAGCAATACTTCTGCCTAAAATCTTATTCTCATCAGCTTTTGGAGGAGGAAAGTCCACTTCTTTTAAAGGATTCTTTGTTGAGTCCTTATTGGATCTTTCATTGGGCTTGAGAATTATAGCTTGTAGTTCTTTGGAAGAAGCTTCTCCATCCTTATGACTCCCTACTGGCATGAGCTCCATGTTGATTGGTTCAATTTTTGTGCTGTATTTCACAGATGTTGATTTGTCTTGTGTAGAACCAAACAACAGTTGCAACCTTTCATCAATTCTCCTCCTTTGCTCTTTCACTTGAATTTCAGCTGCTGCTAGCTGAATCAAATCAATTCCATCAGGCTTGCCCTTGATTTGAATGATTGGAGAAGTAGTGATGGCAGGAACTAGCACTTTAGATATGTTGACTTTTGTAGATGGCTCTCCTTCCCCTTCCCTTTTACTCTCCCCCTTTTTGTTATCATCAAGGAGAGGGGTCAAGCCTTGTGCTTTTGCCAGCTGCATTAGGAGACTGGTTTGAGATTGTTGATTGTGAAGAATGGTGGCCACAGAATTTTCAATAACTTGAACTCTGTCTTCTAACTTGGCCAACCGTTTTTCAGTAACAGATTCTTTCTTCAATCTCAAAACCAAGTCCTGCAATGTACCATAGGGCATGACTGAATCCAATTTTTCTGAAGTATAGGTTTTCAAGTCAGCAATATCCTTCCTGAGATCATCCATACTCAGATTCTGCTTCACTTGCTGCAGCTTCATGAGATGCAGTGAGTCCAGGTGAGCTTGAAGGATAGCCTTGATACTTGCATGTGAAGTATTCTGAATGGCCTGTTGAATAGTGTTGATTTGTCTGACTAAAGAGACATTGAATTCCCCTGATCTGTACTCCTTAGTCAAGGCCCATTCAGGTAGATTTGGAATTGAACTAGGGCCTTCATCTCCCCCTAAGTTCATGCTTCCATCAAAAGAAATAGAGTCATCATCATCAGAATTTGCTCCAAATTCCTCAGATGGCTCACCAGCTGTAGAAGGCATTTTGTTAATGGCAGCTTTATCCCTTTGAAGAGATTCTGTTGTGTGCACTAGATGTAGTGACCTTTCTGCTTTCTCATTGCCCTGAGCAGCCAACAGTTGATAGGCTGTCACAGGATGAGTAAAAGTGTCAGCATCCAAGGAAATGTTATCAATTACAGCTTTGTAATGTTGCTGAAATTGTCTTTCCTTTTCAGCATCATCCACAATCAGTGACTCATTAGCAATGGCTGGTTCCACCCTTGTATCTATTGTACCTGCTTTTCTCTCTTTTTCTCTATGTTCTTGCATCAGGGGCTCCCCCTGGCTCACACAACTCACTCCCTCACCTTCACCTACTAAGGTGGTACTCCACTCACTTACTTTTGCCATGCTGGAAGAAATAGCATGCATTTTTGAGCTCTCAATCTCTCCTTTTGCCTGGGAGCAACCCAGCCTCTCACTCAAATTGTCACTCCCTTCCCTCAATCCTAAGAGTGATTGCACAGTATTCATGTCTTCTACACTTGGGATTAATTCAGTTATTTGTGTAGAGACTGTCAACGGATGTGGAATATCCGTTGAAGGTGAAACTGATGTTATCAACGGATAACTGCTGTTAAGCTTATCCGTTGAAGAACAACCACTTGTCAACGGATGAGTGATATCCGTTGAAGAAGGAAAAGAAGTTGAAATTGAAAGTGATATAACTGTTGAATCTGTGTAGATTGATTTGAGATGTGGTGACACAGATCCTTCAATTATATCTGAAAGAATTTGCGGGTGATCCAACAAATCATCCAAGAGATGATGATCACCTGTATTTGAGTGGGGCTTCTCCCTGAGTTGTAAAGAGGGAGAATCAGGAATTGATGGGAATAACATATCCACATCCAGAGATGGTGATGAAGTGTTTGGTGATTGATGTGTGATTATTGTGAGAGAATGGGGCTGTGACTCCACATTTATTGGAGTCACATCAAACTGAGTTTGAGAAGGCATAGATACAGATGGATGTATCTGTGCAGTGTGTGCACCCTGTGTAGAAGATTGGGTTCTAGCCTTCTTTCTTCTAATAAAGGCTTTTGTTGGTGAGTGTTTGGCTTTAGTGTCCCTCCCTCGTTTGTTCTGTGTTCCTGGTTTGGAACTATTTTCAATAGTAACATCCTTTTGGGAGGATGCTACTAGGGATGTGCTAGATACCTTTTCAACCACCACAGCTTTTTGAGAAACTGTGGCTTGGCTAGCTTGGGAAGCACTCAACTTTCCTTCCTTATCCTGGGGGTTTCTTTGATGTTCACCCCTCCCCTCACCACTCACACCCTGTTCACTCACCTCAGGGTTAATAGTTGGTGTTACAACTGTTGTCTTTTGAGAAACAACAGAGGTGGATTTCTTTGTCTTTGATTTTGAAAGTTTAGTTTTGGTGACCTTGGTAGAAATCTGTTGGGGCATCACAGATTTCATGGCCACACTAGAAAATAAAGAAATAGAGGGGTTGGAAGAAGTAGGAGTTGTAGAAGCAATTACCTCACCTACCTGAGGTGCATTCATGATTGGTAAATATACCAATGACACACTGCTGTTAAGATCCATTCTCATCAAGTCTGCAAGAACTCTTTTCTCTTGTGCCCAGCACTTGAGTTTATTATTCTCATTGATTATGACTAAACCTTCAGCAACATGGTTAGCCAATAACATAAAGAATCTAGCATAATAGATGTTATTAGGTCTATTAGCTTTGTTACCTAATCTAGTACCTAATTCTAGCATCACATAGTTGCTAAAGTTAAAATACCTATCAGAAACAAGCATATAGAGCATATTAACCAGAGATGAAGTTATGGCATCAAAATTACTAATTTTCCCAGAGAAAACCTTTATAAAGGCATCCCCAAGGAAACTCCATTCTTTCCTAAGGCCTTTTCTTCTAATACTCCCTAAATTAGCAGAGTTAAGAGAATAACCTATGGAATCTAACATGCTGGATACATCACTATCAGTGTGTGGTGTCATGGCATTGTTCTCAGGCAATTTAAAACATGCTTGTAAATCATCACAGTTAATACAGTGAGTTTTACCTTTGAGGGTGAAGGAGATAGTCATATCCATGGAGTTGAACTCAGCAGTTGTCCAAATCTCCTCAACTACTTCACAGAAAATTGTTGGGGCTTCCAGCATTGCATAGCTAAGTTTACAGTTTTTGATGAAGTCCATCATTTTGTGATAGTCTGAGTGGGCTTCATTCTTTTCTACCAAAGCTATGAAATTGTTCTTTTCATAGATGAACCCAGATTGAGACATAATCTTCACGACTGGTGCCATTGTTGTGAGTAGAAATTGCAGAGAATAACTTGAAGTTTTTGCAGAGAGAAAATGGTAAATGCTTGAAATTTTAAGAAAGCGTAAAGTAAAAATGAACAATCAGAAGGACTTATATGCTTTCTCAAATTAATAAGCAAAAATATAAAATAAAGATTTATCAATAAATATGCGTTAGTGAATTTCAGCCGTTTTAAGAATAAACTGTAAGTATTCTAAAAACTACCTTTAAAACCAATACATACAGATGTATGTATGAGTATCAACGGTTAAGAGAATAGAATCAACGGCTGTTAAACACCTGAATCTATTGATGTGACATTTCAACGGATAAGGCAAATTGTCATCCGTTGAAAGGTACTTCAGTTTTATCCGTTGACGGATAAAAATTCCAGAAATGTATTTGTCTTTCAACGGATAATGATTATCCGTTGATAGAGCAATTTTGACTTTCAACGGATAGGGAACATCCGTTGATGGAATAAACTATGTTAAAAGTCAAATTTGTTCTTAGCAACTAATATATTTCAGGCTTCAATTCAAATTGCAATAAAGACATGAATTTTAAGAGTAATTAAGCATACCTAGCTCACTTACCAATCTTGTGAATGTTGATTCATCAAGTGGCTTGGTAAATATGTCAGCAATTTGTTGTTCACTTGGAACAAAATGTAGTTCCACTGTACCATTCATGACATGCTCCCTAATGAAGTGGTACTTGATATCAATGTGCTTGGTCCTTGAGTGCTGCACAGGATTCTCTGTTATGGCTATGGCACTTGTGTTGTCACAAAAGATAGGAATTCTATCAACATGAAGTCCATAGTCAAGGAGTTGGTTCCTCATCCATAACACTTGAGAACAGCAACTTCCAGCAGCAATGTATTCAGCCTCAGCTGTAGAAGTAGAGACTGAATTTTGCTTTTTGCTAAACCATGATACAAGCTTGTTTCCCAGGAATTGGCAGGAGCCTGTTGTACTTTTCCTATCTATTTTGCAACCTGCATAGTCTGCATCTGAATAACCAATTAGATCAAAGCCAGATTCTCTAGGATACCAAATACCTAAATTTGGTGTACCCTTGAGATATCTGAAAATCCTTTTGATAGCAATTAAGTGAGACTCCCTAGGATCAGCTTGGAATCTAGCACATAGACATGTAGCAAACATTATATCTGGTCTGCTAGCAGTTAAATATAAAAGTGAACCAACCATGCCTCTATAACTTGTAATATCCACAGACCTTTCAGTCTTATTTAATTCAAGTTTGGTGGCAGTGGCCATGGGAGTTTTTGCAGATGAACATTCCATTAAGTCAAACTTCTTTAAAAGATCATAAATATATTTAGTTTGACTAATGAAAATTCCATCACTAACTTGTTTAACTTGTAAACCAAGAAAATAGGTTAGTTCTCCCATTAGGCTCATTTCATAATTACTTTGCATTAGCTTAGCAAACTTTTTGCAAAGTTTATCATCTATAGAGCCAAATATTATGTCATCTACATAAATTTGAACAAGTATACTAGAGCCATTAACATCCCTAAAGAAGAGAGTTTTATCAACAGTACCTCTAGTGAAGTGATTCTCCAAAAGAAATTTTGATAAGGTTTCATACCAGGCTCTAGGTGCTTGCTTCAGTCCATAGAGTGCTTTCAACAGATAATACACATAGTCTGGAAAATTTGGATCTTCAAATCCTGGAGGTTGACTTACATAGACTTCTTCCTCTAATTTCCCATTTAGAAATGCACTCTTGACATCCATTTGATAGACTTTGAAATTGGCATGGGCTGCATGGGCTAGAAATATTCTGATGGCTTCAAGTCTTGCAACAGGAGCATATGTTTCATCAAAATCTATTCCCTCTTGCTGAGAATAGCCTTTAGCAACCAGTCTGGCTTTATTCCTTATGATAATGCCATTTTCATCCATCTTGTTTCTGAATACCCACTTTGTGTCAATAGGACTCTTGTTCTTTGGTTTGGGTACCAGCTTCCATACTTGGTTTCTCTCAAATTGGTTCAGCTCTTCCTGCATAGCTAATATCCAATCTGGATCCAATAGAGCTTCTTCCACTTTCTTAGGTTCCTCCTGAGACAGAAAACTACTATACAGACATTCACCTTGAGTGGCTTTTCTTGTTTGCACTTTAGATGATGCATCACCAATGATCAGTTCAAAGGGATGATTCTTGGTCCATTTCCTTTGTGGTGGAAGATGTGCTCTAGATGAGGTGGCCTCAGTATTGTCATGATGTGAGACAGAGTGTTGACTAGTTGAAACTCCCCCTGAGTTGTTGGTCCTTTGCAGGGAACTTGGAGTTCTATCAACTGATGATGTAAATCGATTATCCGTTGATGAACTATGATCAACGGATGCTTCATTTTGTACTTCAACGGATGATGCACTATGTCTTTTAACGGATACTGCATTGCCTCTATCAACGGATGCAGTATTTTGTGCATTATCCAAGGGCATGTTTTGAATCCCTTTTGAAGTGTCATCTCCATCAGTCTCCTCTTCACTATCATCACAATATATCTCAATGTTGTCAAATTTGAGTCTCTCATTATGTCCCTCATCTGTTAGTCCATCAATCTTTTTATCATCAAACACAACATGCACAGATTCCATAACAATGTTGGTTCTTAGATTGTAGACCCTATAAGATTTTCCAGCTGAGTAACCAACAAATATCCCTTCATCAGCCTTTGCATCAAACTTCCCTTTATGGTCAGATTGATTCCTCAGTATAAAGCATTTACATCCAAAGACATGAAGAAAGTTTAGAGTTGGTTTTCTTCTCTTGAACAACTGATAAGGAGTCATGCCTTTAGCTTGATTGATCAAAGAAATATTCTGAGTGAAGCAGGCACAATTAACAGCTTCAGCCCAGAAATATGTTGGTAACTTTGATTCTTCAAGCATTGTTCTGGCAGCTTCAATTAAAGATCTGTTCTTTCTTTCAACAACCCCATTTTGCTGAGGTGTTCTTGGAGCTGAGAACTCATGCATGATTCCATTTTCTTCACAGAACAGCCTTAATGTCAAATTCTTGAATTCAGTTCCATTGTCACTCCTGATATTTCTAACCTTCAAGTCAGGATGATTGTTGACTTGCCTGATGTGATTGATAATGATTTCACTTGCTTCATCCTTTGATCCAAGAAAATAGACCCATGAGAACTTTGAGAAATCATCTACAATCACTAAGCAATATCTTTTTCTTGCAATAGACAATACATTGACTGGTCCAAACAAATCCATATGTAGCAGCTGTAATGGTTCATCAATTGTTGTTTCAAGCTTCTTTTTGAATGATGCTTTCCTTTGTTTGCCTTTCTGACAAGCATCACACAAACCATCCCTTGAGAATTCAACTAGAGGGATTCCTCTAACTAAGTCCTTTTTGACTAGATCATTCATTGTCTTGAAATTCAAGTGAGATAGCTTCTTGTGCCATAGCCAACTTTCAACTGTGCTTTCTTTGCTGAAGAGACAAGTAATGGATTCTGCATCTGTAGAGTTGAAGTCAGCTATGTACACATTTCCTTTTCTAACTCCAGTTAGAACCACTTTGTTGTCTTTCTTACTAGTGACAACACAGGCTTCAGAATTGAAGGAAACTGTATTCCCTCTATCACATAGTTGACTGATGCTCAGTAAATTGTGCTTGAGACCATCAACTAATGCAACTTCATTAATGATGACATTCCTTGTTGAAATCAAGCCATATCCCATAATAAACCCTTTGCTGTCATCTCCAAAGGTTATGCTAGGGCCAGCTCTCTCCTTGAACTCTGTGAGCAGGGAGAAATCTCCTGTCATGTGTCTTGAACAACCACTGTCCAAGTACCATAGATTTCTTCCATTTCCCTGCACACCATAAAATCAATCAATTTGATTTTGGTACCCAAGTTTCCTTGGGTCCATTCTTGTTAGCCTTTCTCCTAGACTTCATTCCTCCTGCATCTTTAGACTTAGGTAAGTTTGAGTCAACCTTGGTCTTAGATGTAGTTGGTTGAGGTGTAGGGTTAGTCACAGAATCATTTAGCACATTTGTAAAATTATTAGGCATTGATTGTGCAAACATGTTATTCCATATGGGCATATTGTATGGCATTTGAGGCATACTAAATGCAGCAAGATAAGGATTGTTAAAATATGGCATGTTTACAAAATGTGCATAAGGATTTTGTTGAGACATAACAGGCATAGCATGCAGAGGTGATGCAGACATATTAGGCATAGAAGAGGGTACATTTATGGGAGTCTTCTTAATGGATTTACAACTAGCAGATAGATGATTAACACTACTACAATGCACACAGCTTTTTCTAGGAGCATACCTATCAGGTGTGTAATTGTTGTGTTTATTAACTCCTACCTTCCCATTTCTGTTGGATTTTCTTTTAGATTCCTTTTTATCCTCAACCATCTTGAGCCTATTATTTAACTGTTCTAAGGTCATGTGCCCTACATTCACCTTACTGACATCTTTGGATGTGCTTGCTTCTTCTTTGACAAAGTTCTTTGAAGTTGAACCAAACTTTTTGTTGAGTTTCTTTAGATTCTCTCTTTTAGAAACATCTGCCTGTTTTGATTGAGGAACCTTCAACGGATGCTCCTTTTCTTCCTTCAACGGATAACTTTCATCATCCGTTGATTCCACATCCGTTGACAGCCCATCAATTAATTCCAGTTTCTTTTTATTTTTATCCCAGGCAGTTTCACAGAATGATTCAATTCCTTGGACCTTAGCAATTTGAGCACTTACATCCCTAGATGTCTTCCAGGCTTTAATCACCTCTTGCTCTTTCTCTAATTGATTGGAAAGTATTTCTACTTTCTTAACAGATTCAGCTAGTTCATTTTCAACAGATATACAATGCAACTTTGTTTTCTCTAGGTCAATCATCTTATCTTCTAACAAAGCATTTCTATTACTTAAAAACAGATTGTTCTCTCTAATCCTACTATTTTCTTTAGCAAGAGATTTAAGAGACACACGCAAATGATACAATTCGGTAGACATGTCATTAAAAGCATCATTGCACTCTTCTTTAGTAAGCTGTGTTAAGTCAGTAGTGATTACCTGATTGCTTGATGAACTAACTTCATTTTCTTCAGAATCAGCCATGAGAGCAAGGTTGACATACTCCACATCTTCATCCTCTTCATCTCCATTAGCTGCCCAGTCCCTTTCTTGAGTAATGAAAGCCCTCTCCTTTTGCTTGAGTAGATCAAAATATTTCTTTTTGTAATCTACTTGTTCAAATTTCTTCTTTTCAGAAGTTGGCTTTCTGCACTCACCTGCAAAGTGTCCACTTATACCACAATTGAAACACTTGAACTTGGATTTGTCCACAGTGTTTTTGTGAGGTTTAGTGGCTCTAGTGTTTTTCTTGAATTTCATCTTTGCAAATCTTCTGGACAGAAATGCAAGATGCTCATCAATACCATCTGAGTCATCTTGGCTTGAGTTGTCTTCATTTTCAGCAACTTGCTCTTTCCCCTTGCTTGATTCTTGATTTCTTATACCATCTTTGGAGTTTGATGTAGATCTCACAGTTTCTTGTCTGCATTTCCTCTCATCTTCAGCTACCAATGCAACTGAACTTCCTTTCTTTCTCCCCTTCTCCAATACCTCATCCTGTTCCAGCTCTAGTTCATAAGTCTTCAAGATTCCATACAATCTTTCAAGAGTGAAGTCCTTATAATCTTGAGAGTTTCTTAAGGAGACAGTCATGGGTTTCCATTCCTTTGGCAAGGATCTTAAAAATTTAAGATTTGAATCCTTCACCTGGTACACTCTTCCATACAGCTTCAGTCCATTCAACAGCTTTTGGAACCTATTGAATGTTTCATTTAAAGATTCATTTTCTTCAAAATGAAAGTATTCATACTGTTGAATGAGAAGCTGCATTTTGTTTTCTTTCACTTGTTCTGTACCTTCACACAGTAGTTGAACTGTGTCCCAAACCTCTTTGGCAGTTGTGCAATTTATCACATTATCAAACATATCCATGTTAAGACCATTAAACAAAATGTTCATAGCCTTCTTATCCTTGTGGACTTCTTCTGTGTCTTCCATTGTCCATTCTGCTCTAGGTTTTGGAATGGATTGACCAACAGCAACTGTGGCTGTAGCAACTGTTGCTACTTTGTGGGGAATGTGAGGACCATTCTCAATGCAGTTTACATAACCTTCATCTTGGGAGAGTAGATGAAGGTGCATTTTCACCTTCCAATGGTGATAACTGTCTTTGTCAAGAACTGGGATCTTTACTCCAATATCCTTCTTACTCATCTTTGTTAGATTCCAAGATCTTTAAACTCTTTGTATGTTAAGAGCCTGCTCTGATACCAATTGTTATTCCTAGTGGACTAATAATGAGATTTACAGAAGGGGGGTTGAATGTAAATCTCAAAACTTTTTCAAGTTTTGAGCAGTTTATGAAAGTTGTGTGTTCAAGAAGAACAAGTGTGTGAATTGCTTTAAGCTAATACAGACAGATATATATTCAAGCACAAATGTAAAGAACACAACAGACCTTAAAAACTTTTCTGGTGGATTTGTTGTTCCACCATAGATGGTATTTTAGAAAATCTGTGATTAAACAATGTTGATCACAGCTGCATCCTAGTACAAACTAGATGAATTTTCTCTCAATATTTTTCTAAACAGCTCTGGAAAATCTCACATCTAATTACTAGCTTCTACTTGGTTTATATATTACCAAGTGTACAAGTGAAGAATAATATAAAATACAGTAATAAAATAAGATCTTCACTTGCTTCTTTTCCTGTTCACTCCAGTACTTTGTTGACTATTGCATCTTTGTACTAGAGAAGAACGGCTGCTTTTTCTGTTGTTCCTGAAATTCGGCTACCACATCTCAGTTGTCTCTATCAACCCATGTGCCTCTGTCTGTAGGTACAACTACCCCTTATCAACGGCTAATCATCAGAACATCCGTTGAAGCTTTCATCCGTTGATGCACTCATCCGTTGAAGGATGTTATCCGTTGAAGCTTTCATCCGTTGATGCACTCATCCGTTGAAGGATGTTATCCGTTGATGACTTTATCCGTTGAAGCTTTAGAGACATCCGTTGAAGCTTAGCTTCTCATCCGTTGAAGGTCTTTAAGTCATCCGTTGATACCACTTCACTTATACAAAATTACAAGGCATGAAGTATTAACAATTGGCCTTCCTATCTGCATATCATCTAGTAGTCAACATGACTCATAGTTTCTCTCAACTTCCAAGAATTACATTTTAAATACAGAGACTGAAATATGCTACAACACTAGACTTATTTCTAAGTAAAGCTACACCATCAACGGATAGCCAAAGTGGTCTTATCCGTTGAGGCTACAGACACTAAATTTCTACTTAAGTATTTTGTTAAACATATCATCAAACTAATGCACATACATTCCTAACAGGGCCAACTGGTTCACTCGCCCCTTGTTTGCAATTAAAAAGTGACTTACTCGTGTTGAACCTTTCTTGACGAGTTTGGCTTGCAAACATGCTTTGCAAGTTCTCATTGATAGTATATGCATCCATATGCACATGCTGTCTTTGAAGCTCAGCACTCATAGTTGCCAACATAAGACATGCAACATCATTTGCAGTAGCACCCTCAGGAAGGGGGCCTGGAGGAGGAATATCAATGACATGAAGCTTGCGCTCCTGCCTGAGGACAATCCTCAAATTCCTCTGCCAGTCTAGGAAGTTGCTTCCTCCTGTCAGCTTGTCCTTCTCAAGGACTGAACGTACGGATAGTGTGTTTGTGTTGTTTGCCATTACTCAGTATCTACAATAATAAAAGGGCAAAATAAACATTAGATTTTCTGAGTTAAAATTTTATGTTCATATGATTATGATATATTCGTAATATATCTCCCACTATTTTTTTTATCAAATAAATAGCCCTAACTATTAATTCGGAAAGTATATCCCATAAATCTTTCTAGTGAGCCAAGATCCATATTTCGTCATGCTCTAAGTCAACCACTGGTATCCTTAAAACATGATTATTTAGGTAGACAACAGTTGTCAATTATATCATATATAATTCTTGGATAATTTGGTGAACAACAATTGATCTTATCTATCTAATAGATTTTTAACCAAACTCTATGCTTCTAAGTTCATAATAGTTGAATATAATCGTTTATATTCACCTTATTATGATGACTCAGTTAAGTTAGACCCAATGATACAACGTCCGAATATAACCGTTTATATTTGTCGCATTTCACCATGATAGATAGGAGTCCCCTACCACTGACAGCCCTTCCCCTTATCGATCTAGGATTTAATGAGTGTTCATTCATTGGAAAGCATCTGATTAAAACTTAATATTTTTACTTAGGGATTTTTAATTTAGAACGATCATGATCCCATCATAAAGAGATTCCCAATTTTTCCTTGAATAAAATACTTCAAATCAATACTCGTCAATGGTTTAATTTCCAGGTAGTGGAGGAGTCACATCGGTCTCGCTTAAAACCCACAGCCTTACAAGTTCTATGAACCCGTTGTTGACAAAATCGCCCCATGTCAGAAATAAAGAAAATTCGTATTTTATTCCGTGTTTCATAAACACGAGAATCTCATGATCGTTTGTTAATTTTAAATCTTGAGTCGTTACAGATTTTATCTTGTTTAAAGGCATGGCATGGGTGATGTATCTAATACATACATGCATCATTAATCTAATTAAAACATGCATTTTCTACTTTACACATACTATTTATACATCATATGAAAAGTACGTAAAGTAAACGTGCAATAGTTATGGCCCAATCCTATGTGATCTTTTCAGGCTAATGAAAAGATCAAGGTCAATCTATGGTGTAAAAATAACTATTACATATGTCTTCTCTATTGCTTCCATTGTCTCCTTGGCCTCCATAGGATGCCTCCTCTTTCCCTTGTCCTTCTTGGATGTTACATTAAGAATTATACTAATGAACTTACAAAAGAACTCGAGTTACATTCGAGATAAAACAACTACAAATAGAAAACGACATGCAAGTCATATTTATTACAAACCAAAAGAATAAACCATTACAACTAAGGTCTTAAGGCCATAACTATGCACCATGCTCAAGTAACCATTAAAGAACATGATAGATCATATAAAGATGACATACTATTTATCACTTATCATGATCCAATCAAGAATAATAAATAAGTAAAGCATATGTCATAAGCACAAATTAAAAACGAAACCCTAAGCACGCGGAGCGAGCCCCCCGATGGCGGAAATTTTTGCAAAATCAAGTATCAGAATACTAGAAAAACATGTATCAGAATACTATTCCAGAAGCATGTATCAGTATACACACGATCCATATCCCAATTACCAAAAACGTGTATCAATATACATATTTTAAGAGATCGCATACATATGAGTTATGGCAGATCTTAAACATGCTAGTATCATCATATAGATCATTAACAGATTCATCATATCATTCATATAACATAACTATTATCATGGCAGACTCATATAACATAACTGTTATCATGGCAGACTCATCACACATGCATACTTGTAAAAATACAGTAAATACATAACCAAATCAGCCCCTTATACACGTAGCTCTGATACCATTGTTGGGTTCCGAAGGCATAAAACGCAGCGGATAAACGTAAATAAAATAAAAATTTTGAAACCCAAAAACAGGATCCATGTATAATTATGGGCAGGTTATGGAGATAACGAATCATACCTTTCAAGAGATTAACTTTCACGAACTCAACGGAGATCCTAGCTATCACGCTTTGTGTCTACCTCTCGGAGAAACACCTCTATGGTATCCACACGAGCACCTTCAAGAACGTCTCACGAACTTGACTACGGAATGGATGTACTAGCCTCCTTCTTGACGATCTGAATTGCCTCTGCCTCTCTTTGCTGCTAGGATTTTCTTAAAAAACGTACAAGCCTCTTTAACCTCTCATTATCTATTTGTAATGACTGATTAAAAAGGCCCATAATAGCAAAGCCCAACCCTAGTAGGTATTGGATTAAATAATAAAAACGAATTTCTATTATTTAATTAATAACTAAGTCATACTTAATTATTATGGGCAAAAATATTCCTTTTAATTCGAATTTATATTATCTCAATTAAGTCTTACTTAATTATAATAAAATTCAAATAATCATCAATTAATTTAAATCCATAATTTAAATTAACTATTCCATTAAGTGCTCTATTTGTGCGACCCTATAGGCTATTATTTAATTGGAAATAATTTTATTCTCTAATAAAATTATAAACAATGAGCGGTATCTAGTAATACATCATTGTTACCCAATTAAACAATAATTAAATCGTGATTAGATAAAACCTTTCGTGATTAATATTTTTCGTGTAATATAATCCCTTTAACCATACATATTATAGATTAAACTCGAGGCATGTATTTAGTCATCTTCTTCAACATTTTTAATGAAAACGGAATATTTTTCCGAGTCTAGAGGCCTTCGTTTCGTATTAAACGGTCGAACGGTTTATTTATTATGAATAAAATAAGAATAAATGGAAATAAATCAATTAATAATAATATTAATTGATTTTTAAATACCAAAATATGATTTTTAGAAGCTTAAAAACAACTTTTTAGGATTTATTTGAATTAATTATAAATAATTGTATTTTATTTAACTATTTATAAATAAGATTAATTGATTAAATGAATTAATTAATTAATTAAATCTATAGATAATTAATTAAAACAAACTATAAATAATTAAAACAAATATGGAATTTTGAAAATAATAAAAGAAAATAATTTTTGGAATTTAAAATAATTAAATAAATAATTATTAGGATTTAAATATATTAACTAAATGATTTTTAAAATCTAAAAGAAATGATTTTTAAAAACAAAATTTGAATTTTGAATTAATAAAATAAAAGAACTCCCAGAAACATGCTCTTGGAAAAACAGATGGGCAATACAAGATCGAAGGGCTGGGGTTAGGGGATGAGCTTCACCGAAAAACGAAGAACAGCCGCGGGAATCTGGAAAACCCAGAAACCGGCCGGCGGAGTTCCCTTCTCCGGCGAAAGCCGTTCCTGGCCCAAGCAACACCATCTTTTCTATTTTTCACTCTGAAATCGATCCTCAACATACCGGGAACTCAGATTAATAACTATCAACATAAAACGACTACTAGATCGTCTTCTCCGGCGATATTCGCCATTAAAACCGGTGAAAAACGGGCGAACTTCCGATGAAGTTCAATTTTACGAAAAACAGAATCAAACCCATCGTTTAATACATGGAAATAAAGCTTATGGTTTCTCCAATCTAACATCATGAATCACATCAACAACAATCCACAAGAAATCCGGAAAATCAAAAATTCAGTGACCCAAAACCGATGAACTTGTCTAACACTTTCCGAACTAAAACTCTACAGATTTATGCATAAATCGATTGTAAACAAGTAAACAAAGCTATTGATACCATCAAAATAATCCAAAAATCAGTTAATAAGAAACCCCTAATTCGGGGTATAAACCCTAAATTACGAATTTACAAATTACTAATCGTTTACACGATTTGATGGTTGAAATAGGTAGAACAGATCAAGGGCTTCACAACGGTTACAAATACTTTTGATTTGGTGTTCAATATCACCTTCAAAATTGATTTTGATTTTCAGAACTCTTCAAGAACACCAAAAACAGCTTTTCATAAAATTTTCAAAAAATTAAACTTCAATTACTATGTGTTATTGAACTCTATTTTTGAAGTATAATATATGAAACTGACCAGAAAAATATGCTCTACAACATAGAATCATCAAAATAATCAGATAATCAAGTTTACAAAAATTCATACCTTAAATCATATAATTTCGAATTAAAGAAAAATAAATAAGAAAATGACCTTAATTTCTGCACTAAAATGGTTGGTTTGAATCAGAAAGTATTTTTCGAGAGCTTCGATTTGATATATTATACGCATGAATCGGAGTTCGGTAACGTCCTCGTTCGTGCGTTTGATTTTCAAGAACGTATCGGTTTTTAGGGTTTTTCTCTGTATATACTGTATTCGTATTGGTTGCAAATGAATAAACAAAATAAATGAAAATAGGAAATAGGCTATTTATATTTACAGAATATTGGTTCATTCTGGATCATTTTGGATCGATAAATTAGTTGTTTAGCCGCTAAGTAACTACAAAACGATCCAAAAATAGATTAGTTAACCGCTAAGTAACTATAAAAACAATACAATTTAATATCATATTTGGATAATTATCAAAACCGAGGTTTTCATAAAACACCATATACGAAAATTGTTGGGTTCCGAAGGCATAAAACGCAGCGGATAAACGTAAATAAAACAAAAATTTTGAAACCCAAAAATAGGATCCATGTATAATTATGGGCAGATTATGGAGATAACGAATCATACCTTTCAAGAGATTAACTTTCACGAACTCAACGGAGATCCTAGCTATCACGCTTTGTGTCTACCTCTCGGAGAAACACCTCTATGGTATCCACACGAGCACCTTCAAGAACGTCTCACGAACTTGACTACGGAATGGATGTACTAGCCTCCTTCTTGACGATCTGAATTGCCTCTGCCTCTCTTTGCTGCTAGGGTTTTCTTAAAAAACGTACAAGCCTCTTTAACCTCTCATTATCTATTTATAATGACTGATTAAAAAGGCCCATAATAGCAAAGCCCAACCCTAGTAGGTATTGGATTAAATAATAAAAACGAATTTCTATTATTTAATTAATAACTAAGTCATACTTAATTATTATGGGCAAAAATATTCCTTTTAATTCGAATTTATATTATCTCAATTAAGTCTTACTTAATTATAATAAAATTCAAATAATCATCAATTAATTTAAATCCATAATTTAAATTAACTATTCCATTAAGTGTTCTATTTGTGTGACCCTATAGGCTATTATTTAATTGGCAATAATTTTATTCTCTAATAAAATTATAAACAATGAGCGGTATCTAGTAATACATCATTGTTACCCAATTAAACAATAATTAAATCGTGATTAGATAAAACCTTTCGTGATTAATTTTTTTCGTGTAATATAATCCCTTTAACCATACATATTATAGATTAAACTCGAGGCATGTATTTAGTCATCCTCTTCAACATTTAATTCGGGTTTACTTGATCCATGAGTAGATTATCGAGACAAATCATTATTTGAGCATGGCCATGCTTTTATAATCTCACTCAATCAAGAGGCCAATAATATCTCTCCTAATTATAGGAGGGTTAAATCCTTTATCTATCATTCATATTTCTCATACGACTCATGATATACCCGATGTCCACTTTTATCATCACCCGATCAAAAGTAACTTTTAATGTAGTCAAAGTATATTAATCCTCGTATAGAAATATAATGATTTCAAGTCAAAGGATCGTTACACCATTATCACTGTGAGTCTTTCTTATGACTTTATTAAACATGAAGAATCTCACTGTGGGTCTGTCCAATACCATGTACTCTCACATATACCTATGTATTGACTTTAGTATCCCTATACTTATAACCAATGAGATGTGGTTTTCTTGTCAAACAACATACTAGTCTATCTATGTATTATTATTGTCCTATATAATAATACTCGACTAGGGACCTTTAAGAATATGATATATTATATAATCTCAAGTTCAAGTCATGTACTTAAACTATACAATTTGTATCATGATTCTAAGGACATTTATTATGCTAACAAAATATCGCAGTAATTAAGGTCATAATAAATACATTTATTGAATGATCAACTGACATAAAGATAAAAGAATAATGTATTGCCTCTAGGGCACCTACACTAACAAAAATAATGTAAAAATATCCTGTCTCTCGAGAATACGGGTTTTGTTGATTTATCGAAATGGTTATCGAACCGAAAATCTTGTGCCGGGCCGCGCACGGGTCAAATCGTAATCCGGATCGAAAAAGTCAAAACACGGAAAATGTCCTGAATTACCAGATTAGGTAGGAAGGAGTTTTCGGAAGAGTTTCGGGTTGTAAAAACGCAAAAACGGTTGAGGTTGAACGATTTTCGGCTTTATAAAATAATTTTGGTAATTATTCAGAAAATAATTATTAAATCTATAAATCATTATAAAATCATATAACACTCCAAAATTTACCAGAAAAATATCTTAATTATCTATATTTTATTCTAGACGTATTAAAAATTCAAATACTCAAATAATATCACATATAAACACCCAAACATCAATTCCAATTATAATATAATTCATTAAAATTCACATAAAATCACATAAACAATTCCAAATAATAAAAATATTTAAAAAAATGGGATATTGCACCATTCTTGGCTACTGGCCGAACCTTGATTGATGTGCAGATTGGTGAGTTCACTATGCGAGTGCTGGATCAGGAAGTGACGTTCAATGTTTTCAATGCCATGAAATTCCCTACTAATAATGAGGGGTGCTTAAAAGTGGAATTGGTCGATTTTGTGGTTACTTTTAAACTTGATCAAATGTTAAGGTTTGATGCCTTAGAGAAGGCCTTGTTGGGGAATTCTGATAGTGAAGATGATGAATGTGATGAATGTGGCACCCTCCAAACCCGGGTCAGAAGTTTGGGGTCCACACACACACCTTATTTATAACCTGCTTATAACAATACTAAAAATAATAATAATATGCAATGACCCTACTTTCCAACTATCACGAATCGCAACAGGTTAAAGTATGCACACAAACCAAACGCACTAATATAATACATACCGATTAAATCCCAACCATTCAAACTCGAACTGAGTATTAAACATATTACAAACTTTTACAATTTACATTATTCCAAAAGAAGTCTACTAGCTCAGCTTCAACAGCCTTAACCCCTAGTTCTCGCACTGGACTGGGGATCCTTGCTACCAACTGGTTCCTTCTTAACTAGAAAGAGTATAAACAACATCGCACAAATGAGCTAACTAGCTCAGCAAGTCACAATGACAAAACCGAGAATAATGATCATCAAGTGAATATGGTTATGATATCAAGTGAACAATGGGTTATGATTTAGAATTGGATACTATATTTTTATTTTAAAACCAAGGTTAGGCTGCTGATCAGTCACGCACTAACCCCGAGCATAGCACACAGCATTGCTCTAACTACTGGATCCAAGGCACACATTGGCCTAACTTGACCATTATATGGTCTGACCACGAATCTGGTCCACAATTTTATAAAAACAATCCAATTCTAACATAATAACAAGATTAAACAATAATAAACAATAATCAGAATCATTAATAACGGTGAGTGTTTAACAATGAAAGGGTTTCAACCCTTGTATGGATCAATAAGGTACTTTCAAGGCTTGGATGTTGGGTAATGAAAGAATTGGATAACAAAGGAACCAATGTTTCATGGTTTCAAGAACTTGGTCTTTTAAAGCATAAGATACCATGGATTGAGTATATAATAATTCAATTCAGTGTCTGGTATTTAGTTTGTAAGTATTTATGGAGTAGTATCGTAGATTTGTGGTTCGTGTTTGGGTATACAATAATCAATGGCTTAGAAAGAATATGGTTCATGGCTCAAGAACAATAACTGAAATCAGGGTTTAAGTTTCTGTGCTTCAAAGCACTTGCAATGTCAACAAGATTATCAAGTACTACAATATCTCGAGAAAGTTCAGAACACTTGCCTGGTATTAGATTACTATCCTGCACTTACTTCCAATCACAATCGTTTTACTCCTCAACTACCTGTTTCCCTTTCTTATATCTTGCCTCTTCTATTCACATAATATAAGCATATATCAATATTAACTCATAGGATTCTATTCAATACATACTTCTATCTACCCTTCGTTTCACCCAAATCCGATTAACGAATTGAAAGTTATGCAATAACCAAGTAACCGAATATATAGACCGATAGTCAATCAACAAATCACGTATAACACATAATACATCACGTAATCAATGACATATCATTTATAAAGAAGTCTTGGGTCATAAATATGCTTTCGGGTATTTAAAATGATTTTTAAAGTATTTTTCAGAATTAATACGGGTCGTTGGATCAATTTCGGGTTAATAAACAGGGTTCGGTTGGCCAATTCTGGTTCCGAAATAATTTTAGAGTAATTATCGAGCCTTGGAAATAATTTAGAATAATATTTTAAAGCTCGAAACTATTTTTCGTAATTTTTAAATCATTTTTAAATAACTAAATCTAATTAAATAATTAATTAAAATCCATTAATAATTAATTAAATCAAATAATCAATTAATTTTTGAATTAATTGACCAATTAATCAATTAAAAATTAACTAAAATTAATTAACTAATTAATTCAGATTTATTTGTGAATTAAAAATAATTTTCGAAATTAAAATAATAATTTTTAGAATTTTCAGAAATTAAAAATGAATTTTTATAATAAAAATAAATAGGAAATATGATTTTTAAATATTTTATAAACAGGAATCCTATTTTTGAAAACTTTGCAAACTACAGGGACTAAACTTCACCATCTTCAAAAATACAGGGACTAAACTGCAATTTTGCAGTTCGAGTCGCCGGAAAATCGGGGGTGGCCGGAGAACACGTTCTCGGCGACCTCACCCCTCCAACACCTCCAGATCACATCTATATTTCACCAGGAACTCAACCATACCAACAAATCATTCTAATCATCCCTGAGTTGGCCGGAATTTGGCCAAGAACATCGCCGGTTTCCGGCGAACATCGGAAAATTTCAAAAGACAACTCCCTTCTCTACAGACCTCGGTGATTCATGAAACTTATACGACTAGATTGCAAATTTCACAGAGAACACAATCCACTATATCACAACATCAATCTATTCCAAAATAAGAAACCCCCAAATTTCAATTAAGAACATTCATACGGGTTATAAACCCTAATTTTAAAATTCGAAAATCAAACTCAAATTTGAACATGTTATTAAACTCCAAATCAGACGTATAATATATCAAAATCATCAGGAAATCAAGCTCTACAACATGCAATCATCAAATCATACAAACAATCATCCGAACAAAAATTCATATTTTTAATCAAAATAATTCAAAAATAAATAAAAATATATAAAATCAACCTTTGATTCTGCAGTAAAATAGGTTATGGAATCTGATAGAGCTCTTCAAGACCTTCAAATCTGGTACTCGAGCTTTTCAAACAAAGATCAATAACACCTTCAAAAGTTGGTTTGATTCTTGGAACAGTTTATGAATATATGATTTTTCTTTGTAAAATTATACAAGTATCTGTCTGCAAATGATTTTGATACGAAATAAAATACAGTAAAAGGCTATTTATATTTACGGGAAATTAGTATCCCGTTGGATCATTCCGGATATAAAATGGTACGTTTATTTGTAAAAACTGATCCAAACGGTATCGGTTTTCGGGATAATTATCCAAATTAGTACAATTTGTACTGCGGTCTTGGTCTCAGCGCCTGGTTACACGTATTACGAAGTGATAATTGTGATAGTTTAATAAAAAGCTCCCGTTTATCGAAAATACGGGTTTTATTGATTTACCAAAACGAATATTGTATCGTAAATGTTACGCCGGGACCCGCGCAGGACAAACCGTACGCCGGATCGAAAAAGTCGAAATATGGAAAAGGCTCGGAATATTACAATTAGGTTAGGAAGGAGTTCTCGGAAGAGTTTCGGGTTCCAAAAACGTAACAACGGTTGACGTCGGTTGGTTACCGTTTTTATAAAATAGATTTAAAATACTCGGAAAAAGATTTTATAAATTTCATATGATTCATATAAATTCATAAATCAACATAATACTAATTAGGAAGATATGACAATTATCTATATTTTATTTTGGACATATAAAAATTGAAATACTCAATTAATACTATTTTTGAATATTCAAATACAAATAACACTTAACAGTTAATTCACAGAATAGATACTGAAAACACATAATAATTATTTAATAGCAAAAATAATTACACGATATATCCCGGATATTACATCCTTCCCCCTTAAAAGGATTATGTCCTCAGAATCTCTTAAGAAAACAAATGAGGGTACTTTTCTCTCATATCACTTTCTAACTCCCAGGTTGACTCTTCAACCTTTGGGTTTCTCCACAATACTCTTACTAACTTTACCACTTTATTCCTCAATACCTTCTCTCGCTCCTCTAAAATCTCTATCGCACTCTCTACATATGACAAATCTGCCTGAAGCTCTATTGGCTCATATTCTATTACATGCCTGGAGTCTGGATTATATTTCTTGAGCATCGATACGTGAAAAACATTGTGAATGTGCTCCATGTGCGGGGGTAACGCCAACTCATAAGCTACCTTGCCAACGTGCTTTAAAATCTCAAAAGGTCCAACATATCTTGGACTTAGCTTTCCTTTCTTTCCAAACCTCGTTAGTCCTTTCCATGGTGATACTTTCAGTAATACCAAGTTTCCTTCTTCAAATTCCATGTCTTTCCTTGACTGATCTGCATATTTCCTCTGACGATCTTGTGCGGCTATCAATCTCTTCTGGATAATTTCAACAATTTCCTTTGTCTGCTGTACCAGTTCAGGTCCAAGTATCTTGCGTTCTCCTACTTCGTCCCAATATATTGGAGATCTACATTTGCGTCCATAAAGGGCTTCATAGGGTGGCATCCCAATGCTGGCGTGATAACTGTTGTTATAAGCAAACTCTACCAGGGGTAAATGCTCATCCCAACTTCCTTTGAAATCAATAGCACAAACACATAACATGTCCTCGATAATCTGGATCGTTCTTTCACTTTGGCCATCTGTCTGCGGGTGATAGGTCGTACTCATATTCAATCTTGTTCCCAAACATTCCTGAAAACTCTTCCAGAATCTTGAGTTAAACCTTGGATCTCGATCAGATATGATAGACACTGGAACTCCATGACGAACTACAATTTCTTTTAGGTACATATGGACCAACTTGTCGAGCGAAAATCTTTCATTTATAGGCAGAAAATGAGCTGACTTGGTAAGTCTGTCCACTATAACCCAAATGGCATCATGATTAGCCCTTGTCCTTGGTAATCCAACTATAAAATCCATGGCAATGTTTTCCCACTTCCATTTTGGAATCTCCAATGGCTGTAGCAATCCGCTTGGTCTCTGATGCTCTGCTTTAACCCTCTGACAGGTATAACATTTACTAACCCATTCCGCAACTTCCCTCTTCATGTCTGGCCACCAATAATTCTTTTTTAAATCTCTATACATTTTGGTACTTCCTGGATGGATGGAATATCTTGAACTATGCGCTTCCTGCAAAATTTCATTCTTCAGCTCCATTACTGGTGGAATCCATATTCTAGAAGAAAACCTCAAAATACCTTGATCATCTTTTTGTGTGCACAATTCTTCACCTACCAAACAATTTATGTTTTGATCCATTATATCTTCCTGACATTTCTTTATTTTCTTCAACAATTCCGGCTGGAAAGTCATATTGTACATTTTAGCTTCTTCAGGCTTGCAAATTCTAATCTCCAATTCCAATTTCTGAAATTCTTTATATATCTCTTCAGGTACGGATAACACATTTAACCTTTCCTTCCGACTTAACGCGTCTGCTACAACGTTCGCCTTACCGGGATGATAATTAATCGAGCAATCATAATCCTTGATCAATTCTAACCATCTCCTTTGCCTCATATTAAGTTCCTTCTGGGTAAATATATACTTCAAACTTTTGTGATCCGTATAAATCTCGCATTTTTCTCCATACAGATAATGTCTCCAAATCTTCAGAGCAAATACTATGGCTACTAACTCCAAATCATGAGTAGGGTACTTCTGTTCATGTGGTTTCAATTGCCTTGACGCATACGCAATCACTTTGTCGTGCTGCATAAGAACACATCCTAATCCTTTGTGAGAAGCATCACTATAAATTACGAAATTCCCTTGATCGTCTGGAAGTGACAAAACAGTTGTCGTGATTAATCGTCGCTTCAATTCCTGAAAACTTTTCTCACATTTGTCGTTCCATATAAACTTCTCATTCTTTCGTGTAAGCTTTGTTAATGGCGTGGCAATCCTGGAGAAATTTTGAACAAATCGACGATAATATCCCGCCAATCCTAGGAAACTTCTTACCTCGGTGGGTGTTCTCGGTCTTTCCCAATTCATAATTACCTCGATCTTTGTCGGGTCCACCTTGATCCCTTCATTAGTAACTATGTGTCCTAAGAACTGAACCTCTTGTAACCAAAATTCACACTTCGAAAATTTAGCATACAACTTCTTTTTCCTTAAAATCTCCAAAGTTGTCCTTAAATGTTCCACATGATCCTCTTCTGTCTTTGAATAGATCAAAATATCGTCTATAAATACAATAACAAACTTGTCCAAATATTCCTTGAAAATTATGTTCATCAGGTCCATAAATGCTGCCGGGGCGTTGGTCAATCCAAAAGACATTACTAGAAATTCATAATGTCCATACCTTGTTCGAAAAGCTGTCTTTGGTATATCTTCTGGCTTGATCTTCAGTTGATGATATCCCGATCTTAAATCGATCTTGGAGAAATACTTGGCTCCCTTCAATTGGTCAAACAAATCATCAATTCTAGGTAACGGATACTTATTCTTGATTGTAAGCTTGTTGAGCTCCCTATAGTCGATACATAGTCTCATGCTTCCATCTTTCTTCTTGACAAATAATACCGGTGCTCCCCACGGGGATACACTGGGTCTGATTACTCCTTTCTCTAACAACTCCTGCAACTGCTTCGCTAGCTCTTTCATCTCAACAGGCGCCATTCTGTACGGGGCCTTGGATACTGGTTCTGTTCCAGGTGTTAAGTTGATCGCAAATTCAATTTCCCTATCTGAAGGAAGTCCTGGCAATTCTTCAGGAAACACATCTGGAAATTCATTCACAACTGGAATATCTTCAAGTTTTGCTAGCTCCTGACTCTTGTCGATCACATATGCTACGAAATGCTCACATCCTTGTCGTAGTAACTTCTTGGCTTGAATCATCGTTAAGAACTTCTTTACTTGTTTCTGACCTTTGAACGTTACTATTCTTTCATCAGGCGTTTTCACCATTACTTTCTTATTTCGACAATCTATCTGAGCATCATGCTTAGATAACCAATCCATCCCTAATATAACATCAAATTCTCCTAACTTAAATGGTATCAAATCTACACAAAATTTATTACCAGAGATCTCCATCTCACAATTTCCACAAACTTGATTCACAGTTACACGTTCTTGATTTTCTAATTCCACAGTCATTATTTCATTTAAATACTCTACTGGACACTTTAACTTGCTAAAAAAATCTTGTGAAACAAACGATCGAGTTGCTCCCGAATCTATTAACACTTTGGCACATAAAGAATTCACATTGAGCGTACCTGCCATGACATCTGTATCCTGGATAGCATCCTTCACTGACATGTCGAAAACTCTAGCCCTTGGAGTCTCATTTACTGCTGGGGTAGATCCCATGATCCTCAATGCATTACTGACTAGGGGTGATATCTTGCAATCCCTGGCCATATGTCCTGGCTTTCCACATTTGAAGCACGTAAATCCAATGGCGGGAACCTTTACTGCTGGATTTCGGATAGGCTGATCCTTATTTGCTGGCTCTCTAGCTGGCTGATTTCGGCACTCCCTCAAATAGTGCCCTTTCTGGTTGCATTTGAAACATACCACATTCAACTTGCTACAAACTCCTCCATGCTTCTTTCCACAAACTTGACAATCTGGAAAAGTTAATCTCAACTGATTCGGCTGATTCACATTAGATGGACGGTTGCCCTGGCCTCCGTCTCCTGCATTTTGTCTCCTGAAATTAAAATTTCTCCCTGGCTGGAACTTGCCCTTCTTAAAGTTTGGAAACTTCCCTGGTTGTGACTGACCTTCATTCCCTTCAAATTTCCTTTTCTTGCTTTCCTTTTCCTTCTGGAACATCTCACTCTATGTCTCTGCGATCATAGCCTTCTGTACCACTCCTGCATAGGTATCCAATTCAAAAATGGCTACCTTCCCTCTGATCCAGGGTTTCAAACCTTGCTGGAATCTTTTAGCCTTCTTCTTGTCAGTATCCATATACAACGGTACATACCTTGACAATTCCTCAAATTTACCCTCATAATCTGTTACCGACATGTTCCCTTGCTTTAATTCTAAAAACTTCAGCTCCATTTGATCCTGAACAAACTGAGGAAAATACTTTTCTAAAAACAATTCCTTAAACCTCTCCCAAGTAATAACATTTGTACCTTCCAATATCTTCACCATCTCCCACCAGTAGGTGGCCTCATTCTTCAAATAGTAACTTGCAAACTCAACCTTCTGTTCCTCTTTCACTTTTACTAAGGCAAATGCCTTCTCTATTTCTTTTAACCACACATTTGCTTCAATCGGCTCTAGGGAACCCTTGAATTCTGGTGGGTTTACTGCCTGAAAAGTTTTAAAAGTTACCTGGGGGTTGGTCTGTCTTTGTTGTTGTTGTGCCAGGTGAACTGTTTGTTGGGTCAAGATTTGGAGAATCTGGGCTATTGCTGGGTATATGGGTCCTGGGTTCACATTCTGGTTTGTCTCATCTTGGTTATTATTGTTGTTGTTGTTGGTTTCTTCATTCTGGGTGTTGGTGCGGGTATTTCTTTTAGGAGGCATTTTCTGTAAAGAATCAAACAATTTATTTAGCTTTTGAATCAAATCTTTGCATAAAGGAAAAGTTTTGTAAAACAGGAATATCTCCTTTTTTAAAACAGTTGTAACTAATTAAATTGCATGCTTCTTTACAGAATATAAACAGTTATGGAAAACAGGGTACATGGTATCACAGGGTATAACTGGTGCAATAAATAAGGTAAAGTAAAACAGGTGCGATAAAGTAAATGATAGTGCTGGAAAAGAAAAGATACTGATATATAGATCAAAAGTTTTAGGGTAGTACAAGCGTAAAGATGCTTCGGAAGTAAAAGCAAAAAGGGTACACTAACCTACTCACTAGTCAGCATCGCTAGTCTATATATACAACTCAAAAGTCTACTGATACACACTACACACTACTGTACATACTATATAATCATAACAACACTGCTTAGCATCTCCGTTTCTGGATTTCTGACTCATGGCAAGTATGGACCTCCAATTTCCTCAAGCTCCTCTAGAACCCACTTAGCCCACTCCACTAGGAAATCAGGGGTGATGTCCTCATGTGTAGCCTCAGCAATCCTCACTGCAGCTGTCCTACGAAATGCCTGTAGCCTCTCTCTGAGTCGCCTCTCACCACTCCCAACCTCCCTGGTACGCATGATATGTAGTAATTCCTGAATATGACCCTGAAGGAATCGCTGCTCCATAAGGCAAGCCTCAAACTAATGATATAGGACAGGATAAGAAGAGAACTGAAAAGGTACTCCTGTAACTGAATGACCAGTAAAGCCTGAATCAGCAGGTGGGGGTCCTCTAACAGGTGGCCTCATGCCTGGGGGTGGAATAGCCTGCAATGGTACGGGCTGCAATACCGGTGGAGGTAATATAGCCAATGCTGGTGGAATAACAGGACGTGAATCCGATGTTGGCGCTCCAACAGAAGGCTCTGAGTGATCAGCTGATACGGGAATAAAAGAGTCGGCCATCGCTGCTATCTGAAATTATATCACAATATCAGAATCTCAAACCACGACGCGAACTATACTAATACCAGTTATACCATAACACTCAACCTCTCGACGTTCTATCATTCTATTCCTTACTTCTAATCCTAACCCTCTACCCATTCCCGTCAACCTAGGCTTGTGTCAGTGACTTATAACCTGTAGCTCTGATACCAAACCTGTGGCGCCCTCCAAACCCGGGTCAGAAGTTTGGGGTCCACACACACACCTTATTTATAACCTGCTTATAACAATACTAAAAATAATAATAATATGCAATGACCCTACTTACCAACTATCACGGATCGCAACAGGTTAAAGTATGCACACAAGACAAACCACTAATATAATACATACCGATTAAATCCCAACCATTCAAACTCGAACTGAGTATTAAACATATTACAAACTTTTACAATTTACATTATTCCAAAAGAAGTCTACTAGCTCAGCTTCAACAGCCTTAACCCCTAGTTCTCGCACTGGACTGGGGATCCTTGCTACCAACTGGTTCCTTCTTAACTGGAAAGAGTATAAACAACATCGCACAAATGAGCTAACTAGCTCAGCAAGTCACAATGACAAAACCGAGAATAATGATCATCAAGTGAATATGGTTATGATATCAAGTGAACAATGGGTTATGATTTAGAATTGGATACTATATTTTTATTTTAAAACCAAGGTTAGGCTGCTGATCAGTCACGCACTAACCCCGAGCATAGCACACAGCATTGCTCTAACTACTGGATCCAAGGCACACATTGGCCTAACTTGACCATTATATGGTCTGACCATGAATCTGGTCCATAATTTTATAAAAACAATCCAATTCTAACATAATAACAAGATTAAACAATAATAAACAATAATCAGAATCATTAATAACAGTGAGTGTTTAACAATGAAAGGGTTTCAACCCTTGTATGGATCAATAAGGTACTTTCAAGGCTTGGATGTTGGGTAATGAAAGAATTGGATAACAAAGGAACCAATGTTTCATGGTTTCAAGAATTTGGTCTTTCAAAGCATAAGATACCATGGATTGAGTATATAATAATTCAATTCAGTGTCTGGTATTTAATTTGTACGTATTTGTGGAGTAGTATCGTAGATTTGTGGTTCGTGTTTGGGTATACAATAATCAATGGCTTAGAAAGAATATGGTTCATGGCTCAAGAATAATAACTGAAATCAGGGTTTAGGTTTCTATGCTTCAAAGCACTTGCAATGTCAACAAGATTATCAAGTACTACAATATCTCGAGAAAGTTCAGAACACTTGCCTGGTATTAGATTACTATCCTGCACTTGCTTCCAATCACAATCGTTTTACTCCTCAACTACCTGTTTCCCTTTCCTATATCTTGCCTCTTCTATTCACATAATATAAGCATATATCAATATTAACTCATAGAATTCTATTCAATACATACTTCTATCTACCCTTCGTTTCACCCAAATCCGATTAACGGATTGAAAGTTATGCAATAACCAAGTAAACACCGAATATATAGACCGATAGTCAATCAACAAATCACATATAACACATAATACATCACGTAATCAATGACATATCATTTATAAAGAAGTCTTGGGTCATAAATATGCTTTCGGGTATTTAAAATGATTTTTAAAGTATTTTTCAGAATTAATACGGGTCATTGGATCAATTTCGGGTTAATAAACAAGGTTCGGTTGGCCAATTCTGGTTCCGAAATAATTTTAGAGTAATTATCGAGCCTTGGAAATAATTTAGAATAATATTTTAAAACTCGAAACTATTTTTCGGAATTTTTAAATCATTTTTAAATAACTAAATCTAATTAAATAATTAATTAAAATCAATTAATAATTAATTAAATCAATTAATCGATTAATTTTTGAATTAATTGACCAATTAATTAATTAAAAATTAACTAAAATTAATTAACTAATTAATTCAGATTTATTTGTGAATTAAAAATAATTTTTGGAATTAAAATAATAATTTTTAGAATTTTCAGAAATTAAAAATGAATTTTTATAATAAAAATAAATAGGAAATATGATTTTTAAATATTTTATAAACAGGAATCCTATTTTTGAAAATTTTGCAAACTACAGGGACTAAACTTCACCATCTTCAAAAATACAGGGACTAAACTGCAATTTTGCAGTTCCAGTCGCCGGAGAATCGGGGGTGGCCGGAGAACACGCTCCCGGCGACCTCACCCCTCCAACACCTCCAGATCACATCTATATTTCACCAGGAACTCAACCATACCAACAAATCATTCTAATCATCCCTGAGTTGGCCGGAATTTGGCCAAGAACATCGCCGGTTTCCGGCGAACATCGGAAAATTTCAAAAGACAACTCATTTCTCTACAGACCTCGGTGATTCATGAAACTTATACGACTAGATTGCAAATTTCACAGAGAACACAATCTACTATATCACAACATCAATCTATTCCAAAATAAGAAACCCCCAAATTTCAATTAAGACTATTCATACGGGTTATAAACCCTAATTTTAAAATTCGAAAATCAAACTCAAATTTGAACATTTTATTGAACTCCAAATCAGACGTATAATATATCAAAATCATCAGGAAATCAAGCTCTACAACATGCAATCATCAAATCATACAAACAATCATCCGAACAAAAATTCATATTTTTAATCAAAATAATTCAAAAATAAATAAAAATATATAAAATCAACCTTTGATTCTGCAGTAAAATAGGTTATGGAATCTGATAGAGCTCTTCAAGACCTTCAAATCTGGTACTCGAGCTTTTCAAACAAAGATCAATAACACCTTCAAAAGTTGGTTTGATTCTTGGAACAGTTTATGAATATATGATTTTTCTCTGTAAAATTATATAATTATCTGCCTGCAAATGATTTGGATATGAAATAAAATACGGTAAAAGGCTATTTATATTTACGGGAAATTAGTATCCCGTTGGATCATTCCGGATATAAAATGGTACGTTTATTTATAAAAACTGATCCAAACGGTATCGGTTTTCGGGATAATTATCCAAATTAGTACAATTTGTACTGCGGTCTTGGTCTCAGCGACTGGTTACACGTATTACGAAGTGATAATTGTGATAGTTTAATAAAAAGCTCCCGTTTATCGAAAATACGGGTTTTATTGATTTACCGAAACGAATATTGTATCGTAAATGTTGCGCCGGGACCCGCGCAGGACAAACCGTACGCCGGATCGAAAAAGTCGAAACATGAAAAAGGCTCGGAATATTACAATTAGGTTAGGAAGGAGTTCTCGGAAGAGTTTCGGGTTCCAAAAATGTAACAACGGTTGACGTCGGTTGGTTACCGTTTTTATAAAATAGATTTTAAATACTCGGAAAAAGATTTTATAAATTTCATATGATTCATATAAATTCATAAATCAACATAATACTAATTAGGATGATATGACAATTATCTATATTTTATTTTGGACATATAAAAATTGAAATACTCAATTAATACTATTTTTGAATATTCAAATACAAATAACACTTAGCAGTTAATTCACAGAATAGATACTGAAAACACATAATAATTATTTAATAGCAAAAATAATTACACGATATATCCCGGATATTACAATGAATAGTTACAGTATTTGAATGCTTCTCCTTGGAATCGAAGGCTGGATATGCCTTTTGAATCTCTTGGATTGGAGAAGCTGAAGAAGTCTCCAAACTCCTCAAGTCATCTATTGAGGAAGCTCCTACACTCGAGCTTAAACCATTGCCTGATCATTTATGGTATATTTTTTTAGGTGATGCATCTACTTTGCCGGTTATTATTGCATCTGACCTTTCAGGTAGTGATGAGGAAAAACTCTTAATAATTCTGAGAGAGTTTAAATCGGCAATTGGATGGACTATAGAAGATATCAAGGGAATCAGCCCTTCTTATTGTATGCATAAAATTTTGCTAGAGGAAGGTAAAAAGCCTACTGTTGAGCAATAGAGAAGGCTTAATCCGATCATGAAAGAAGTTGTGAAGAAGGAAATTCTCAAGTGGCTAGATGCAGGGATCATCTATCCTATTTCTGACAGTTCTTGGGTGAGCCCATTATAGTGTGTGCCGAAGAAAGGAGGCATTACAGTGGTTGCTAATGAGAAGAATTAGCTCATTCATACTCGAACAGTCACAGGGTGGAGAGTTTTCATGGATTACAGAAAGCTGAACAAGGCCACAAGGAAATATCAGTTCCCTCTTCCGTTTATTGATCAGATGCTTGACAGGTTAGCTGGGCATGAATATTATTGTCTTCTGGATGGCTACTCGGGCTATAATCAGATTTGCATCGCTCCGGAAGATCAGGAAAAGACTACCTTCACATGTTTATTTGGTACTTTTGCCTTCCAAAGAGTTTTCTTTAGGTTGTGTGGTGTACCTGCCACTTTTCAGAGATGCATGATGACTATCTTCTCTGACATGGTTGGTCAAAATATGGAGGTGTTCATGGAAGATTTCTCTGTGTTTGGTGATTCTTTTTACGAGTGCTTGCAAAACCTTGGCGCCGTTCTTAAAATGTGTGTTGAGACCAATTTGGTTCTCAATTGGGAGAAATGTCACTTTATGGTGCAACATGACATCATTCTTGGGCACAAGGCCTCTAGTAAAGGTCTTGAGATGGACAAAGCCAAGGTGGGGGTCATTGAGAATATTCCTCCATAAATTTCTGTCAAGGGAGTCCGTAGTTTTCTTGGTCATGCGGGTCTCTATCAGCGTTTCATCAAGGACTTCTCTAAAATCTCTAAACCGTTGTGCAATATGCTAGAGAAATATGTTCCCTTCAAGTTTGATGACGAGTGCCTAGCTGCTTTTGAGAGCTTAAAGAAGAGCTTGATCACGGCACCGGTCATAACAGCACCTAATTGTGATTAACCTTTTGAAATGATGTGCGATGCAAGTGACTATGCAGTTGGAGCAGTTCTTGGGCATGGTTGATTATTCACCTACATCTACACCTATGTCTACAACAACTAAGTTGGATGAAGATAAAAAAGGGCAAGCGTGTAGATATTACAAGCTATAGAGGAATGATTGGATCATTGCTTTACAAAACTGCAAGTAGACCAGACATCATGTTTGCCACATGTCTATGTGCAAGATTTCAAGCCAATCCAAAAGAATCACATTTGATGGTTGTAAAATGGATTTTCAGATACTTGAAGGGGACTCCGAACTTGGGATTCTGGTATCCTAAGGGAACTGGTTTTGAAGCTATTGGATACACAGATGTAGATTTTGCTGGATGCAGGGTTGACAGAAAGAGTACTAGTGGAAGCTGTCAGTTTCTTGGACAAAGACTTGTATCCTGGTATAGCAAGAAACAACAATTTGTGTCAACTTCCACAGATGAAGCTGAGTGCATAGCTGCTGGAAGTTGCTGTGCTCAAGTACTTTGGATTAGAAATCAGCTAATGGACTATGGCCTAGTGTTGCATAAAATTCCTATTATGTGTGACAATACTCGTTCTATATCTATAGTGGCTAATCCAGTTAATCATTCTAGGACAAAGCACATTGATGTAAGGTACCATTTTATTAGAGAACATGTTGTAAATGGTACCACTGAGCTCATTTTTGTTCCAACAGAAAAATAATTAGCTGACATTTTTGCTAAACCTTTGGATGAAGCAAATTTCACTAGACTTGTAGGTGAAATTGGTATGCTTAATTCTTCATCTTAAGGTAAGAACTCAGCTAATGTATTGCGGCAGATTAATTTCTAGTAAATCAAAATTAATTTAATTTAAATTAGAAACTAATTGAAATATGAATTATAAATATTTCAGAAATCTCTACATACTTATTTTTCAAAATTCAAAATTCAGCTTGGAATTTTTCAAATTCTAAGTAAACTGTCTGAATGTTGATTCATATTTTTCAATATGTGAAAATAACAAAAGGCAGAATCAAAGTAATCAAAAGTACATAGAGAACTGAGTTCTTGATAAGTCTTACTAACTTATCGACAAGTCATTTTAAGACTTCTCGAGTGAGTTCTTGATAAGTCAATTTACTAGTCTTCTCGAGTGACTTCTCGATAAGCTTAATTATGACTTATCGATAAGTCATTGTAGAGTTCTCTATAAGTGCTAACTCACAGAGTTCTCTACAAGTATAATTTTAGACTTATAAATAACTCAGAACTGAATAATTTAATTCAATAAATTATCATGAAGGAAGTTTTGAAGAAGGAAATTCTTAAGTGGCTAGATGCAGAGATCATCTATCCCATTTCTAACAGTTCTTGGGTGAGTCCAGTTCAATGTGTACCAAAGAAAGGAGGTATTAGAGTTGTTGCTAATGAGAAGAATGAAATCATTCCTACTCAAACAGTCACGGGGTAGATAGTTTGCATGGATTACAGGAAGCTGAACAAGGTCACGAGAAAAGATCACTTCCCTCAGCCGTTTATTGATCAGATGCTTGACAGATTGGCAGGACATGAGTACTACTGTCTTCTGGATGGCTATTCGGGCTATAAGATCCTAAATGGCGCTAAAATGAATTATACTACTATGGAGAAAGAACTTTTGGCTATTGTCTACGATTTTGAGAAGTTTCGATCTTATCTAGTTGGGACGAAAGTGACAGTTTTCACTGATCATGCTGCAATTTGATATCTCGTCTCGAAGAAGGACTCGAAGCCTAGATTATGCTATCCACACTCGGACCAAGACAGAACTTTGACTTGATTAGATGGGTTCTTTTGCTTCAGGAATTTGAGTTGGAGATCAAAGACATAAAAGGTAATGAGAATCAAGTCACTGATCATCTCTCTTGTTTGGAAGATCCGAGTGCAACTTCACTGGATAAGACATTGATAAATGAGTCTTTTCCCGATGAACAGCTGTTTGGAATGCAAGAGGAAGAACCGTGGTTTGCAGACATTGTGAACTACCTTTTGAGTAATATCATGGTACATGTGGGATGAACCATATCTGTTTAGGCAAGGAGCTGACCAAATCATCAGGAGATGTATTTCGTACAGCAAAACGGGGGGGATCTTGCGAGACTGTCATTCAACTATTTATGGACGCCACTCTGGTGGAGAGAAGACAGTAGCTCGAGTCCTTCAAGCGGGATTCTTCTGGCCTATATTGTTTAAGGATGCTCATCACTTTGTTTTGAAGTGTGATTGATGCCAGCGTGTGGGTAATATGTCCAAGAGGGATGAGATGCCTCTTAATTTGCTTCTCGAGGTTGAAGTCTTCGATGTTTGGAGAATCGACTTCATGGGGCCGTTTGTCTCATCTTGCAATAATCAGTATATCTTGTTGGTAGTCGATTATGTGTCGAAATGGGTTGAAGTCAAGGCTTTTCCAACAAATGATGCGAAGGTAGCGCCTAATTTTCTTCATAAGAAGATATTCACAAGATTTGGGACTCCAAGAGTCATTATCAGTGATGAGGGATCGCATTTTTGCAATCGCAAATTCACTGCCATGATGCAAAGATATAATATGAATCATCGCATTGCTACAGGGATCGCATTTTTGCAATCGCAAATTCACTGCCATGATGCAAAGATATAATATGAATCATCGCATTGCTACAGACTACCATCCGCAGACTAATGGTCAAGCAGAGGTGTCTAACAGAGCAATCAAGCATATTTAAGAGAAAGTTGTGTGTCCATCAAGTAAGGATTGGTCTTTGAAGCTTAATGAAGCTGTTTGGGCGTATAGGACAACATACAAGACTCCATTGGAAATGTCGCCATTTCAGTTGGTTTAAGGTAAGGGGTGTCATTTGCCTGTGGAGCTCGAGCATAAAGCGTATTGGGTTTTAAAGAAGTTGAACCTTGATTTGGATGCAGCTGGTAAGAAGAAAATGCTTCAATTGAATGAACTCGATGAATTTCGGCTTCAAACGTATAAAAACAACAAAATGTACAAGGAGAAGGTCAAGAGGTGGCACGATAGGGGTCTAGTGCTCAAATCATTTGTGTCGGGATAACAAGTTTTATTGTTTAACTCTCGTCTCCAAACTACAGCATAGATTGCTTTAAGCAACACCCAAACGGTGTTGCTATAGACCCGAAAAAATGTTGCTAAAGGCCCAAAAAAGGTGAAGGCAACATCAGAGCTATGTTGACCCGTAACTAATTAGTATAGATATCTGTAGCACACAGCAGCTATTCTATTGTAACACATCATTTCCTGTTAAAATAGATATCAGCAACATACTTTGGTCGCTATAGTAACATACAATAGACCTTAGAATTTCTTTCAGAAATGTGAGCCCCACATATGGGTCCCACAAATAGTCCCCATTCTGGTATACAGTTGATATGGGACCCACATAAATAATTCTTAAAAATTCATATTAAATAATTTTTTTTGTTTTTTTCCTTTTATTTTCATAAATATGATCATAAATAGTCAAATGTTTAAATCCAAAAAATGAATTGATATACTCCAAAAATAATTAAATTAATAACTCAATTAAAATCAATAACTATGAACTCATGAATTATTATAATAAAATAAAGCAAGTTTTGTAAAAATATATTCTAGTATCAACAAGTTCTATTGAATCACAGAGTGTTGCCAGAGTTGGAGTCGTCTCCCGGCTGCTTTTGTTATCACGTCCCTTCCGTCTCTTATCTTTGCTTTTGTGATCACGCTTTGGCTAATCATGTATCATAAACTAATATGTTTAACTCTACCCTTGCCTAATTCAGGTCATCTGCCCACGCTGTCCTCATTTGACGAACCTCGTGCCTGTAATGTGCAAAAATCTCTCCGAAGTAATATATATCCAACGAAACTGAAATTATAAAAGACAATATGTGAAAGCAAAAAAACCGAGAAAAACAAAGCGTCTTGAACCAAGTACATTATAAACAAATAGGCAGCTTCCGATGTAGAATGAAACTACAATCATTAATTAAAGCAAGCTCCCAAAAGTTATATATAACACATATGCCAGCATGTGCATGCGGGTGTACTCGCATTGACCAGCATAATGAAGTGGAAAGATTAGCATATACCTGTAACAGAACATGGAACAAATGCGGTTGTGTCTGAGAAACACATTTCAGAAACCCAGCCCATAATTTATCAATAGCCTGAAACTACTGTCAATGCAGCAACATACAAGCTAAACCAAGAACATAGAACTTAATCAGTCAGAGCAAGAAAAATAGCATATCACTCATAAGTAATAAGCGGTAACTGGAAACTCTATATACAAAAATGACATAAATACTTTGTTCCATAACACTTTAACAGAGAAGCACATCACTCATACTTGTCAATCTATTTTATTCCACAACATTTAAAGAACCTGCATAACATATAGATTACATCTGATTACATGAAGATCTAAGCTATCTTCCGGAAAACATTTTTCATACTGATTTAAACTACTTGTACTCTTCTAAAAGATGGGGAAATGAAATACGTGTATATTCCCAGCAATAGAAGTTCAATTATTGACAAATCTATTCCCACGGGATTTACACTTTTGAACTTAACTCTAGAATGTGTGATTATAACAAAACGAAAGAATTATAACATAAAGACACAGTAGTAATCAAGCGAAACATAAATTTCAAAAGAAACCTGGACCAGTTATAGCCTTTCTGCAAACAAATTAAGCACATGAGAGAAGTAAAAGCCTACTTGTGTAGAAAGTCAAGACCACATGCAGCTTTAGATTGAGTACATGTATTTTAATTGCCAAAAAAAATATACACATTTTGTATCTTAGTTTTGAACTGCAATCCTCAAGAAGTTTGCCCAAAGAATCCGCGCATTTTAAAATTCAACCAACGCAGAACCAAGTTAGTTACCCTGGAAAATCATGTTTATAGTTCCTTGCTAAGGAATTTCATTTTAGTACAGAGTACAGACTCACTATGGGTACCACTGGAGCGGAAAATGCATAATACAATTGAAAATACCTTGTCATAAACTGGAATGAAGTAGTAGCCGTTAGGAGCACACTTTGTTCTATCTTTCACCAATCCATCAACAGTCCTAAGCTCAACCTGCAGGGTGTTAAATTCCATTTTTTTTCTCAATGTACACCAATGTTATGGATAAAAAACTAATATATATAATTGCTGTATTTAATACTAAGGAATGTGAGCTTCAAGGCTCGATTTGACTGCTCTTGTGTTTCGTGACTCAATCTGCCTTAACAAGATGCCTACGTACCTTGCTGATTGCCAAGGATCAAGTCAAAAACGTAGTTCTGATTTGTGGGGTGAGGCCCCTTATATAGATGTTGGGAGTCCTTGAATTGGACTTGGTGTAGGAGACTTGGTGGACAAGCCTCTGAATTAGGATAGACTTAGGAGTCCTAGGAAGTAGGAAGCTGATTCCTTATCCTTTTAGGTCCCCTTGAGGCTAATCTATAAGGATTTATATCTTTATCGGGACTCTTCTCAATAGCTGATTTTTTCCTTATTAATTAATTACGAAATTAATTAATAATCAGGGCTTTTGGGCCTTTTTTATTCCACCAGGCCTGATCTGGTCCATCAGGCTTAACCTTTCTGGTCTCAATATTATACATCTTATTATTGGGCCTAGCAGCCCATTAATTATAAAATCAGGACTTATTTATCCCTATCATTTGCCCCCCAACTTTTGGGAAACATTGATTAGGTTTCGCGGAAATTAAATCTATTCGTTCCCTTATAGGGTTTCGTTTTGCGTAAAGTGTGGAGCTACCTACACATTTACAATGAATCTTCCTTTTATTCAGAAATTATCTTAATTTCCAGAAATTTTTCCCCAATTTTCTGGGATTTTCCCTAATTTTCTGGGATTCTCCCCTAATTTTCTGGGATTTATCCTTAATTTCTGGATTTTTCCCTTAATTTTCTGGGATTTATCCTTAATTTCTGGATTTTTCCCTTAATTTCTGGAATTTATCCTTTATTTCTGGAATTTATCCTTTATTTCTGAAAATATTAACATTTTTCAGAAAATATTTAAGGAATTTTTCCTATTTTCCTGGATTTTTTCCCTAATTTCTGGGATTTATCCTTTAATTTTCTGGATTTATTCCTTATTTCTGAAAATATTAACATTTTTCAGAAATTATTTAAGGAATTTTCTTTTTTTTTTGTAATTTTCCAGGATTTTTTCTTCCCTTTTTCTTCCTTTTTTTTTATACAATTTTCGACCAGGAATCCATTCGACCAGGATCCTGGTCGAATTAACCTCCATATTGCCCTGGTCGACAGCCTTTCGAGCATGAGTATTTCGAGCAGAAGTCCTGGTCGAATTTCGGCCAGGATTTTTTTCCTTTTTTTGTTTTGTTTTTTTTTTTGTCGACTAGGAAGTTTTCGACTAGGATTTTCGTCCCTTTCGGTCAGGATCTCCATTTTTGACCGAATTAACCATCATCTTGTGCCTTGATCGAAGCTTTTTTGAGCAGGATTGATTCGACCAGGAATATATATTGTCTCCTGGTCGACAGGGTCAAGGAACTAATTCTATTCTGGTATTTTGGTCGAAGGAATATCATTTTCGACCAAGAATTTTGGTCAGAATTCCTTTCTTGACCGAATTAGCTTCTTTTATCAGCCCTGGTCGAGGGAAATTCGAACTCAGAACATTCGACCAGGATTTCTCTGTGCTTTCTGGTCGACAGGGCCAAGAACATATGCATGTATATAAATTTTTGTACACACTTGGATTTAGGCCCCTTATGCTGGGCTAAAACTTGGGCCCATTTTAACTGGGCTTATTCTCTTACTGGGCTTCACAGGCCTTTCAATTGGGCCTCTAATTCTGGGCTTTCAATTTGGGCCAACGTTTTGGGTTCAGGCCAAAAAATTTTTTTTTTATCTTAGTGGGACTTCTTATCCACCCCTAAAATCATTTGGGCCTCTTTCAACAGTTGGGCCCTTAACTGGGCTTTTATTTTCTAAATCCAAACTCCAAATTACTCTAGGATTGTTTCTGGATTCTTCCAGAATCTTCAAAAAAACTCAACTTTTCTTTCTTGAATTTTCCAAGGATTTCCTGATGCTTCCAGAACCTTCTTTTTTTGGGCCTGAATGGGCTTTTCTAGGCCCAATTTCCTCCTTTTCCTCCTATATAAAGGTGGGGGGGAGTGTGCTCTCACTCACACTCTTCACCCTTTACTTCATTCATTTCTAAAACTCTCCAATCTTTCTCCTCTTTCAACTTTCCTCCCCTAGCTTCCAGCCTTCTTTTCCAGTCTTTACTAAATGGCTGACAAGAGTTCCGAGAGGGCGGCCAAGATAGCCTCGGCTTCAAAATGAGGTAAGGATATCGAGATCCGCTCTTCATATATGTCTTTAATTGATATGATTAACACTAGGGGGGATGAATATCCCTCCACTGCACATCTCGACTCTTTTAATCATTGTAATACTTGGCACAACATAGATTTCAATAAACTAAATGCTCGTTATAACGTCCTTCCTCCTCTTAGATTAGTTCCAGTCTCTGGTGGTGATCGTACTTGCCACTGGAGACCCGATACTCTCTTCATTTACACAGATGCCCTTAATGCTGGGCTTAGGTTTCCTTTTCACCCTTTTATTCCTCATCTTTTGGCTGATTTACAAATCAACCCGTGTCAGCTTCCTCCAAACGCCTGGAGGAACATTCTATGTTTTATGGTCTGCTGTCTTAGGGAGGGCTTTCCTCTTTCTGTAGCTGTTTTTAGGAAGGTCTTTCAGTGTTACAATAGTTCTTCCAGTATCTGCGGTTGGGTCTATGTCAAGCAAAGGCCCAAAAGCAAACATATCTTTAACTGCGCCTCTATTCCTGATAATAATCAAAATTGGAGGAATAGTTTCGTCGGGTTACGTTGGGAGAATGGTGACTGGGGCACACTTTTTCGATCTTCCTTTGGGAAGGTTAGTGATGGTAGCCTCAAATCCATTCACTTAACTCCTGAAGAAACTATTATTTATAATGGGCTTACTCAGGATGATGGCACGACCACCAGCTGGACTCTCTTAGAGGAGTTTTCCCTGATTCATGTGGGACTATCCTCTGTTTCTCAACAGGGTATTTTTCTTCCCTTCTCAATTTTACTTCATTTCATGCATTATTAACTTCACTTATTTTGTCCTTTGTTTTGTTTCAGCTGCTAAGGAGATTAACAAGGACAATGTTCCTTTGGTTGAGGAGACAGCTAGAGCTAGGATGAAGAAAGCTCGGCTCGCAGGCCTAGACACCCGGGGAAAGGCCACGAAGCCTATCTTTTTGAAGAAACAGAAAGAGCCTATAGGGGAGGCTTCAACTGAAGGAGCTGGGGGTCATAACGCTCCTATCACTGCTGCTGCTCCTACTGCTGCTGCCACAGGCGCCTTTCAGCCTCTCTGGGGATTCCGCCGAGGGGACACCGTAGTTGGTTCCACGAAACATGCTTGGAATTGGTCCTACCATAGCGTGACTCCCATGGACTTTACTGATGTGGTGGCCACACCTGATCTTGAGAGGATTAAGCTCATGGGAGCTCAGTCTCTGGCTTCGGTATGCCTTCTCTTTTTTGAACTTATTTTTCATTCTTGTAGCATTTTCTTGCCTTATACTTTGTTAATTGATTTGTTCCAGTCTAACGCCTACATCTGCCCTGATGACGAGGCTTTGCTACAGAGGTTTTGTACCCGAGTAGTTGTCTCGGACCATGTTCCTCAGGATCCACTCCTTCCTCCTCCCGAGTCTTCTTCCAGACCTGCTGAGGACAACAGATTTTCCTCCTCCTCCGAGACGACAGAGACATCCAGCGAGAGTGGAGAGGATGATGATATGGATGCTGAGGGCACCTCAGCTTCTTAGAGCTTTTTCAACCCTGCGTGGCTTGTTTTATTTTCGAGACCCTTTTTTTTATCAAATTTCTTGTAATATTTATCTGATCTTATTTTATCACCTTTTATGCTTGCATCCATGCATTTGGTTTTTATTCGTTAGGCCACAAACATACTTTGAAGAATTCATGAATTTCATAAA
This sequence comes from Apium graveolens, assembly GCF_009905375.1. Lineage (NCBI taxonomy): Eukaryota > Viridiplantae > Streptophyta > Magnoliopsida > Apiales > Apiaceae > Apium > Apium graveolens. The sequence goes on from NC_133657.1 coordinate 110,778,257, forward strand.
ATTGTCTGGGATTCGTCCCTTACACAAGTCTTAATAAACTTCGTAATAAAACTAAAACATATAAATCCTAAGCAAGCAAAGCTTCGAGGTGCTTTTCAACCTACTCGCCATCCTGACGAGTGAGAATCGTATCCGGCTGCCCTACACATAGTAAACCTTCAGGTTTTGCATGCCAAGTTCTCGGGACTTCAAAACCATCCATAGTCTCTAGCTTGTAGGTTCCTCTACCTTGAACACTCTTGACTCTGTACGGCCCTTCCTAATTCGGGGCAAGCTTCCCTTTTTGTCCTACACCAGATGCTTCTATCTTTCTCAAGACTAGATCGCCTTATTTAAAAAACCTTTCTTTAACCCTTAGGTTATAGTAGAATGAAGCCTTTTTCTGATATTCTACTATCTTTGCATGTGCCCTATCTCGTACTTCATCGATCAGATCCAGGGCTAACCTTTGCCCCTCCTCATTTTCTTCTGCATTGAAAGCCTGAATCCTTGGAGAGGAATGTGATATCTCTACTGGAACTACTGCTTCTGCCCCATATGCCAACATGAAGGGAGTTGCTCCTGTCGTGACTCTACAGGTAGTCCTGTAGGCCCATAATATTGGAAGTATCTCATCTACCCAATTATTTCTTGACTTCTCGATCCTCTTCTTTAGTCCATCCAGGATTATCCGATTTGCTACCTCTGCTTGGCCATTGGCTTGCGGATGAGCCACAGAGGTGAATCGTAACTCAATTTCATTTTCTTCACAATACTTCTTGAATTCCTCATTGTTGAATTGTGTTCCATTGTCAGTGATGAGGATACGGGGAATTCCATATCGGCACATAATGTTTTCCCACAGGAATTGTGCAACCCGCTTAGTAGTGATTTTGGCCAAGGGTTTGGCTTCGATCCACTTGGTGAAATAATCAATGGCTACAATCAGAAATTTCCTTTGTGTCGTGGCCATAGGAAAATGCCCTAGAATATCCATCCCCCACATGGCAAAGGGAATAGGCGAGTTGATAGAGGTCAGCATCTCGGGGGGTTGTCTAACAACTGGTGCATGCTTTTGACAGCGATCACACTTCTTCACATATTCTTTGGCATCAGCCATCATTTCTGGTCAATAGAAGCCTAAACGGGTTATCTTATGAGCCAAGGCCCTGCCCCCCAAGTGCAGCCCACAAATACCTTCATGCACTTCCTCAAGAGCCAAGCGTGCCTCGTCGGGCCTGAGACACCTCAAGTAAGGAACCACGAAAGATCTCTTATACATAATTCCATCTATCAAGGAGTACCTTAGTGCTCGAATAGTTAACTTCCGTGCCTCAGTTGTATCACTTGACAACCAACCGGTCTGAATGTGAGCCTTGATGGGATCAATCCATGACGTCCCCAAGCCTAAGGGAGCCACAAGCTTAACATCTATGCTCCGTGTCTTCAAAACACGGAAGTACATACTTCCTGAACTTTCTTCAATCTCAGACGAAGCGAACTTTGATAGTGCATCTGCTTTAGCATTTTCTTCCCTTGGAATGTGTTCAACATGGCATTCATTAAATTGGGTCATTACAGCCCTTACTAGGCGAACATACTTGGCCATTGTATCATCCCTTGCCTCAAATTCTCCCTTTACCTGGGATATGATCAGCTTCGAGTCTCCACGGACCTTTAAGTTTTTGACTCTAAGTGTCCCAGCTAGACCAAGGCCAGCAATCAGGGCTTCATACTCTGCTTCATTGTTTGTGGTTGGCAAGTCTAGCTTCATAGCATACTCAATTAGGAATCCATCAGGGCTTTGCAAAACCAACCCTGCTCCACTGGAATTTGTTTTTGATGCGCCATCAAAATAGAGAACCCAATATTCTTTCTCCTTGTCCCTATTGTCGACTCCCTTGTCTTGAGGTATGGTATCTTCCTGCCCCCCGACTTCTTGGTTGGGTATGGTACATTCCACCACGAAGTCAGCTAGTGCCTGGGCTTTTATGGGCGTACGTGGCTTATACTTGAGATCGAACTCTCCCAACTCTATTGCCCACTTAATCAGCCTCCCACTTGCCTTGGGACTGTGAATGATGTTTCTCAGCGGCTGATTTGTTAGCACTTCAATCTGGTGAGCTTGAAAATAAGGACGCAACTTTCTTGAAGCCATTACCAAGGCTAAAGCGAATTTCTCAATAGTTGAATAATTCAACTCTGCACCATGCAAGATTTTGCTGACATAGTATACGGGTTTCTGGACTTTCAGTTCCTCCTTAACCAACACCGCGCTCAAGGCGCTTTCTGAAACAGCCAAGTACAAGAATAAAACTTCACTCAGAACTGGCTTGGCCAACAACGGGGCCTGGCCCATATACTTCTTTAACTCTTCAAATGCCTTCTGATTTTCCTCACTCCATATAAAGTCTTTAATGTTCTTTAATGACTTGAAGAATGACAAGCACTTGTCTCCTGACTTGGAGATGAATCGTCCTAGCGCCGTAACCCTTCCTGTGAGCTTCTGTACATCCTTGACAGTTTTTGGTGGTTCCATATCCAGGATTGTCTTTATTTTATCGGGGTTGGCCTCAATTCCCCTCTTTGAGACCATCAATCCCAAGAATTTTCCCGATCCTACTCCGAAAGCACACTTCGTTGGATTCAACATCATCTTGTGGTACCTTAGGACCTCAAAAGCTTCCCTCAAATGGGTTATATGATCAGTCTTTACTAGACTCTTGACTAGCATGTCATCAACATAGACTTCCATAGTCTTCCCAATAAGATCCTTAAAAATTTTATTCACCAACCTCTGATAGGTGGCTCCTGCATTCTTGAGACCAAACGCCATAACAAGATAACAATAAACACCAAAGTCAGTGATAAATGATACCTTTGGAATGTCATTCTTATGCATTTTGATCTGATTGTATCCGCTAAATCCATCCATGAAACTCAGCATCTCATGTCCAGCAGTGGCATCAATCAAAGTATTAATTCTAGGCAGCGGGAAACAGTCTTTGGGGCATGCATCATTCAGATCAGTGAAGTCTATACACATCCTCCACTTTCCATTAGCCTTCTTCACCATTACAGGGTTTGCTAACCACTCCGGAAATTGAATCTCCTCAATGAAACCAGCCTCTAAGAGCTTTTCTACTTCCTGTTTTATAGCCTCCTGTCTTTCCGGGGCAAAATTTCTTTTCTTTTGTTTCACTGTCTTCCGGCTTGGATCCACGTTTAGCTTGTGAGTAATTAACTCCGGGTCTATGCCTGGCATATCAGCTGCTGACCATACAAACACATCACTATTTTCTTATAAAAATTTCACTAACTTCCCTCTAAGAGGCTCCTCTAATGTGGCTCCAATGAAAGTCATCCTCTCAGGATTCTCGGGGTCTAAAGGAACCGAAACCAATTCTTCTGCTGGCCTTCCTCTATTCTCATCATTTTCTCGAACATCCATATCTTCAATAGGAAGAACCTGCCCCCCGACTCCATCTGCCCTCAAAGAGGCCACATAACAGCTTCTAGCCATTTTTTGATCTCCTCTCTCTTCTCCAATCCCGTTTCGGGTGGGAAACTTCATGACTGAATGGTAGGAAGAGGGGACTGCCTTAAAGGCATGTATCCCTGTTCTCCCCATGATAGCATTATAAGTTGAACTAGCCTTTACCACCACGAAATCCAGCATCTGCGTTGCTTGCCTTGGTTCCGTACCTATGGTGGTTGGCAATTTGATTATCCCTTCCACAGGACATTCTACTCCAGCAAATCCATATATCGGCATGTCGGTTGGTGTCAACTGGGAGTCGTTATACCCCATTCTTAGAAAGGTGTCGTGGAGCAAGATATCCACAGAAGCACCATTATCCACAAGGACCCTCTTAACCGGGCTATTTCCTATTATCGGTGTTATGACCAGCGGGTCGTCATGGGGAAACTTCACACCCTCTAGGTCGGAATCATCAAAAGCCAATGTTACTTCTGTCCTGGCCCTCTTCGGGGCTTCTCCAACAATATGCATAACCTCCCTAGTATATGCCTTTCTGGAATTTTTGGACAATCCAGCAGCAGTTGGACCTCCAAAGATCGTGTTTATCACTGGCCCTCGAGGGCGTCGCGGTCCTCCAAAAATTGCATTTATAACCGGCCCTCTAGGTTGGGGATTCCGCCCCTGATCGTCTTGGTCTCTCCTACGATCTTCAAAGTTCTTCCTTCCATTATTATTTCTGTCCCCTCCATCTCTAGTATACTTGTTCAATCTTCCTTTTCGAATCAAAAACTCAATTTCATCTTTCAATTGCCTACACTCATCGGTGTCATGGCCAACATCTTTGTGAAACATGCAATACTTGCCCTTATCTAGCTTGGCGGGATCAGCCTTCAAGGGCTTAGGCCAGTGAATATCTCTGTCTTTCTCAATCTCCATCAAAATCTGACTTCTGGGAGCATTCAGCTTAGCGTATTCAGTGAACTTTTGCCCAGGTCCTCCCTTCTTGGGGGTTGAATTAGGGTTTTGTTCGGTTCTAGGATATTTGTCCTTAGCGATATACTCCAAATCAGTTTTTCGTTTCTTGCCTCCAGTGGGCTCATTACTTACTACGGTCTTCCTCATGCTTTCTTCAACCTTGATATACTTCCCTGCCCTCTCTTGGAGTTGCAACATGTTTTCTGGGGGACGTTTGGCCAAGGACATCTTGAAAAACTCATCCCTAGTTCCTTGTTGCAGTGCTATCATGGCTACCTTATCATCAAGGTCTGGGACTTTTAAAGCCTCCTTTGTAAAACGATTCAGGTAATCCCTCAAGGATTCCTTAGCTCCCTGCACAAGACTCATAAGAGATGCTGAACTTTTCTCATGGACTCTTCCACTGATGAATTGCTTAATAAAAGCATGACTTAATTCTCTGAATGATCCAATAGAATTTGGGGGTAGGCGACTGTACCATCTTTGAGCCATACCCGACAGGGTTTGAGGGAATGCCCGACATTTTATAGCATCATTCACGGGTTGCAGTAGCAGTGCATTAGAGAATGTCCTAACATGATTAGCGGGGTCTCCCGTGCCATCATAGGCTTTGATAGTGGGCATCTTGAATTTCCTTGAGATATGGGCATTCATTATCTCTTCTGTGAAGGGTGGAGTTGGATCATCAGGATCTCCAAGGGGAAGGAGATTGCTTGGATCAGTTCTTGGGACAGCAGCCCTTCTTCTTACCGGACCATCCAGGTTTATGATAGGAGGAGGATTTTTCCCCCTAGGAGGTATGTGGGGTCTGGTGGCCTGGTGAGCCTCCAAATCACGCCTCAGCCTTTGGATTTCAGCCTCATGAGCCCTGATCCTTTCCTGCACTACTTGGGGATTCGCCCCTGGGGTGCTTTGGGGGCGTTGCCTTCCATCGACCATTGGCTCTTTTCCAGGATGCCTCCTTCTCGGGGCCACTTCATCATCCGAAGATTCGGAGTCTCTCTCAGTGTATGGACCAGAAAATTCCCGATCCTCAGGGATAGGACCCAAACCTCGTATATAGGGGGGCGACCACCCTCGTGCTTTGCTTCGCCCAGCATATCCGCTTCCTCCAACTTTAGGGTGAAGGGGCATCCCATAAGGGGGGTTAGTAGTAACAATAGTTGAATATTCATACCCGACGGGTCGAGAATTCACAGGTATATGTATTTGTTGAACTTGAGGATTCGTACCTTGAATCGGGGGAGTTGTCCCTTGTAGCTGGGGTTGAGTTGCCCCTATCTGGGCTTCCTCCTGAGTAGATGCATAAGTTGAATGGGGAGGAACCTCCACGGTTGATGAAATCACCTGGGTTGTCTCTGATGGTGTTCCTTCCTCTATAGCTCCAATCGTTCTCCGTGTTCTCGCCATGGTTGTTGTTGTTTTCCCACAGACGGCGCCAAATGTTATGGATAAAAAACTAATATATATAATTGTTGTATTTAATACTAAGGAACGTGAGCTTCAAGCCTCGATTTGACTGCTCTTGTATTTCATGACTCAATCTGCCTTAACAAGATGCCTACGTACCTTGCTGATTGCCAAGGATCAAGTCAAAAACGTAGTTCTGATTTGTGGGGTGAGGCCCCTTATATAGATGTTGGGAGTCCTTGAATTGGACTTGGTGTAGGAGACTTGGTGGACAAGCCTCTGAATTAGGATAGACTTAGGAGTCCTAGGAAGTAGGAAGCTGATTCCTTATCCTTTTAGGTCCCCTTGAGGCTAATCTATAAGGATTTATATCCTTATCGGGACTCTTCTCAATAGCTGATTTTTCCCTTATTAATTAATTACGAAATTAATTAATAATCAGGGCTTTTGGGCCTTTTTTATTCCACCAGGCCTGATCTGGTCCATCAGGCTTAACCTTTCTGGTCTGAATATTATACATCTTATTATTGGGCCTAGCAGCCCATTAATTATAAAATCAGGACTTATTTATCCCTATAATTTGCCCCCCAACTTTTGGGAAACATTGATTAGGTTTCGCGGAAGTTAAATCTATTCGTTCCCTTATAGGGTTTCGTTTTGCGTAAAGTGTGGAGCGACCTACACATTTACAATGAATCTTCCTTTTATTCAGAAATTATCTTAATTTCCAGGAATTTTTCCCCAATTTTCTGGGATTTTCCCTAATTTTCTGGGATTTTTCCCTAATTTTCTGGGATTTATCCTTAATTTCTGGATTTTTCCCTTAATTTTCTGGGATTTATCCTTAATTTCTGGATTTTTCCCTTAATTTCTGGAATTTATCCTTTATTTCTGGAATTTATCCTTTATTTCTGAAAATATTGACATTTTTCAGAAAATATTTAAGGAATTTTTCCTATTTTCCTGGATTTTTTCCCTAATTTCTGTGATTTATCCTTTAATTTTCTGGATTTATTCCTTATTTCTGAAAATATTAACAATTTTCAGAAATTATTTAAGGAATTTTCTTATTTTTTTTGTAATTTTCCAGGATTTTTTCTTCCCTTTTTCTTCCTTTTTTTTTATACAATTTTCGACCAGGAATCCATTCGACCAGGATCCTGGTCGAATTAACCTCCATATTGCCCTGGTCGACAGCCTTTCGAGCAGGAGTATTTCGAGCAGAAGTCCTGGTCGAATTTCGGCCAGGATTTTTTTCCTTTTTTTGTTTTGTTTTTTTTTTGTCGACTAGGAAGTTTTCGACTAGGATTTTCGTCCCTTTCGGTCAGGATCTCCATTTTTGACCGAATTAACCATCATCTTGTGCCTTGATCGAAGCTTTTTTGAGCAGGATTGATTCGACCAGGAATATATATTGTCTCCTGGTCGACAGGGTCAAGGAACTAATTCTATTCTGGTATTTTGGTCGAAGGAATATCATTTTCGACCAAGAATTTTGGTCAGAATTCCTTTCTTGACCGAATTAGCTTCTTTTATCAGCCCTGGTCGAGGGAAATTTGAACTCAGAACATTCGACCAGGATTTCTCTGTGCTTTTTGGTCGACAGGGCCAAGAACATATGCATGTATATAAATTTTTGTACACACTTGGATTTAGGCCCCTTATGCTGGGCTAAAACTTGGGCCCATTTTAACTGGGCTTATTCTCTTACTGGGCTTCACATGCCTTTCAATTGGGCCTCTAATTCTGGGCTTTCAATTTGGGCCAACGTTTTGGGTTCAGGCCAAAAAAAAATTTTTTTTATCTTAGTGGGACTTCTTTTCCACCCCTAAAATCATTTGGGCCTCTTTCAACACTTGGGCCCTTAACTGGGCTTTTGTTTTCTAAACCCAAACTCCAAATTACTCTAGGATTGTTTCTGGATTCTTCCAGAATCTTCAAAAAAACTCAAGTTTTCTTTCTTGAATTTTCCAAGGATTTCCTGATGCTTCCAGAACCTTCTTTTTTTGGGCCTGAATGGGCTTTTCTAGGCCCAATTTCCTCCTTTTCCTCCTATATAAAGGCGGGGGGGGGGGGGGGGGAATGTGCTCTCACTCACACTCTTCACCCTTTACTTCATTCATTTCTAAAACTCTCCAATCTTTCTCCTTTTTCAACTTTCCTCCCCTAGCTTCCAGCCTTCTTTTCCAGTCTTTACTAAATGGCTGACAAGAGTTCCGAGAGGGCGGCCAAGATAGCCTCGGCTTCAAAACGAGGTAAGGATATCGAGATCCGCTCTTCATATATGTCTTTAATTGATATGATTAACACTAGGGGGGATGAATATCCCTCCACTGCACATCTCGACTCTTTTAATCATTGTAATACTTGGCACAACATAGATTTCAATAAACTAAATGCTCGTTATAACGTCCTTCCTCCTCTTAGATTAGTTCCAGTCTCTGGTGGTGATCGTACTTGCCACTGGAGACCCGATACTCTCTTCATTTACACAGATGCCCTTAATGCTGGGCTTAGGTTTCCTTTTCACCCTTTTATTCCTCATCTTTTGGCTGATTTACAAATCAACCCGTGTCAGCTTCCTCCAAACGCCTGGAGGAACATTCTATGTTTTATGGTCTGCTGTCTTAGGGAGGGCTTTCCTCTTTCTGTAGCTATTTTTAGGAAGGTCTTTCAGTGTTACAATAATTCTTCCAGTATCTGCGGCTGGGTCTATGTCAAGCAAAGGCCCAAAAGCAAACATATCTTTAACAGCGCCTCTATTCCTGATAATAATCAAAATTGGAGGAATAGTTTCGTCGGGTTATGTTGGGAGAATGGTGACTGGGGCACACTTTTTCGATCTTCCTTTGGGAAGGTTAGTGATGGTAGCCTCAAATCCATTCACTTAACTCCTGAAGAAACTATTATTTATAATGGGCTTACTCAGGATGATGGCACGACCACCAGCTGGACTCTCTTAGAGGAGTTTTTCCTGATTCATGTGGGACTATCCTCTGTTTCTCAACAGGGTATTTTTCTTCCCTTCTCAATTTTACTTCATTTCATGCATTATTAACTTCACTTATTTTGTCCTTTGTTTTGTTTCAGCTGCTAAGGAGATTAACGAGGACAATGTTCCTTTGGTTGAGGAGACAGCTAGAGCTAGGATGAAGAAAGCTCGGCTCGCAGGCCTAGACACCCGGGGAAAGGCCACGGAGCCTATCTTTTTGAAGAAACAGAAAGAGCCTATAGGGGAGGCTTCAACTGAAGGAGCTGGGGGTCATAACGCTCCTATCACTGCTGCTGCCCCTACTGCTGCTGCCACAGGCGCCTTTCAGCCTCTCTGGGGATTCCGCCGAGGGGACACCGTAGTTGGTTCCACGAAACATGCTTGGGATTGGTCCTACCATAACGTGACTCCCAAGGACTTTACTGATGTGGTGGCCACACCTGATCTTGAGAGGATTAAGCTCATGGGAGCTCAGTCTCTGGCTTCGGTATGCCTTCTCTTTTTTGAACTTATTTTTCATTCTTGTAGCATTTTCTTGCCTTATACTTTGTTAATTGATTTGTTCCAGTCTAACGCCTACTTTCAAGGCGCTGTGAGGCAAGCCGAATCGTGGAAGCGGGCTTCTGATAAGGCCGATAATGCCCTCAGGAGGCAACAGAAGAAGTATGCTACCCTGGAGAAGAAGCTCAAGCGCAAGGAGGAAGAACTCGAAGAGTCTAACGCCGAGCTGGTGGTACTTCGGGCGGAGAAGGATAAAGCTATAGACAACTATCTGGACTCGGAGGAGTTTGCCCAATCCATGAGGATTAGGGATGATTGAGTCTTTCCCGGATTTTTTAGGACTGGTTGGGACACGGCCCTTGGGACCGTGAACGAGGCTTGTCCTGATATTAACCCGGCAGACTACATCTGCCCTGATGACGAGGCTTTGCTACAGAGGTTTCGTACCCGAGTAGTTGTCTCGGACCATGTTCCTCAGGATCCACTCCTTCCTCCTCCCGAGTCTTCTTCCAGACATGCTGAGGACGACAACTTTTCCTCCTCCGAGACGACAGAGACATCCAGCGAGAGTGGAGAGGATGATGATACGGATGCTGAGGGCACCTCAGCTTCTTAGAGCTTTTTCAGCCCTGCGTGGCTTGTTTTATTTTCGAGACCCTTTTTTTTATCAAATTTCTTGTAATATTTATCTGATCTTATTTTATCACCTTTTATGCTTGCATCCATGCATTTGGTTTTTATTCGTTAGGCCACAAACATACTTTGAATAATTCATGAATTTCATAAAATTGTCTGGGATTCGTCCCTTACACAAGTCTTAATAAACTTCGTAATAAAACTAAAACATATAAATCCTAAGCAAGCAAAGCTTCAAGGTGCTTTTCAACCTACTCGCCATCCTGACGAGTGAGAATCGTATCCGGCTGCCCTACACATAGTAAACCTTCAGGTTTTGCATGCCAAGTTCTCGGGACTTCAAAACCATCCATAGTCTCTAGCTTGTAGGTTCCTCTACCTTGAACACTCTTGACTCTGTACGGCCCTTCCCAATTCGGGGCAAGCTTCCCTTTTTGTCCTACACCAGATGCTTCTATCTTTCTCAAGACTAGATCGCCTTGTTTAAAAAACCTTTCTTTAACCCTTAGGTTATAGTAGAATGAAGCCTTTTTCTGATATTCTACTATCTTTACATGTGCCCTATCTCATACTTCATCGATCAGATCCAGGGCTAACCTTTGCCCCTCCTCATTTTCTTCTGCATTGAAAGCCTGAATCCTTGGAGAGGAATGTGATATCTCTACTGGAACTACTGCTTCTGCCCCATATGCCAACATGAAGGGAGTTGCTCCTGTCGTGACTCTACAGGTAGTCCTGTAGGCCCATAATATTGGAAGTATCTCATCTACCCAATTATTTCTTGACTTCTCGATCCTCTTCTTTACTCCATCCAGGATTATCCGATTTGCTACCTCTGCTTGGCCATTGGCTTGCGGATGAGCCACAGAGGTGAATCGTAACTCAATTTCATTTTCTTCACAATACTTCTTGAATTCCTCATTGTTGAATTGTGTTCCATTGTCAGTGACGAGGATACGGGGAATTCCATATCGGCACATAATGTTTTCCCACAGGAATTGTGCAACCCGCTTAGTAGTGATTTTGGCCAAGGGTTTGGCTTCGATCCACTTGGTGAAATAATCAATGGCTACAATCAGAAATTTCCTTTGTGTCGTGGCCATAGGAAAATGCCCTAGAATATCCATCCCCCACATGGCAAAGGGAATAGGCGAGTTGATAGAGGTCAGCATCTCGGGGGGTTGTCTAACAACTGGTGCATGCTTTTGACAGCGATCACACTTCTTCACATATTCTTTGGCATCAGCCATCATTTCTGGTCAATAGAAGCCTAAACGGGTTATCTTATGAGCCAAGGCCCTGCCCCCCAAGTGCAGCCCACAAATACCTTCATGCACTTCCTCAAGAGCCAAGCGTGCCTCGTCGGGCCTGAGACACCTCAAGTAAGGAACCACGAAAGATCTCTTATACAGAATTCCATCTATCAAGGAGTACCTTAGTGCTCGAATAGTTAACTTCCGTGCCTCAGTTGTATCACTTGACAACCAACCGGTCTGAATGTGAGCCTTGATGGGATCAATCCATGACGTCCCCAAGCCTAAGGGAGCCACAAGCTTAACATCTATGCTCCGTGTCTTCAAAACACGGAAGTACATACTTCCTGAACTTTCTTCAATCTCAGACGAAGCGAACTTTGATAGTGCATCTGCTTTAGCATTTTCTTCCCTTGGAATGTGTTCAACATGGCATTCATTAAATTGGGTCATTACAGCCCTTACTAGGCGAACATACTTGGCCATCGTATCATCCCTTGCCTCAAATTCTCCCTTTACCTGGGATATGATCAGCTTCGAGTCTCCACGGACCTTTAAGTTTTTGACTCTAAGTGTCCCAGCTAGACCAAGGCCAGCAATCAGGGCTTCATACTCTGCTTCATTGTTTGTGGTTGGCAAGTCTAGCTTCATAGCATACTCAATTAGGAATCCATCAGGGCTTTGCAAAACCAACCCTGCTCCACTGGAATTTGTTTTTGATGCGCCATCAAAATAGAGAACCCAATATTCTTTCTCCTTGTCCCTATTGTCGACTCCCTTGTCTTGAGGTATGGTATCTTTCTGCCCCCCGACTTCTTGGTTGGGTATGGTACATTCCACCACGAAGTCAGCTAGTGCCTGGGCTTTTATGGGCGTACGTGGCTTATACTTGAGATCGAACTCTCCCAACTCTATTGCCCACTTAATCAGCCTCCCACTTGCCTTGGGACTGTGAATGATGTTTCTCAGCGGCTGATTTGTTAGCACTTCAATCTGGTGAGCTTGAAAATAAGGACGCAACTTTCTTGAAGCCATTACCAAGGCTAAAGCGAATTTCTCAATAGTTGAATAATTCAACTCTGCACCATACAAGATTTTGCTGACATAGTATACGGGTTTCTGGACTTTCAGTTCCTCCTTAACCAACACCGCGCTCAAGGCGCTTTCTGAAACAGCCAAGTACAAGAATAAAACTTCACTCAGAACTGGCTTGGCCAACAACGGGGCCTGGCCCATATACTTCTTTAGCTCTTCAAATGCCTTCTGATTTTCCTCACTCCATACAAAGTCTTTAATGTTCTTTAATGACTTGAAGAATGACAAGCACTTGTCTCCTGACTTGGAGATGAATCGTCCTAGCGCCGCAACCCTTCCTGTGAGCTTCTGTACATCCTTGACAGTTTTTGGTGGTTCCATATCCAGGATTGCCTTTATTTTATCGGGGTTGGCCTCAATTCCTCTCTTTGAGACCATCAATCCCAAGAATTTTCCCGATCCTACTCCGAAAGCACACTTCGTTGGATTCAACATCATCTTGTGGTACCTTAGGACCTCAAAAGCTTCCCTCAAATGGGTTATATGATCAGTCTTTACTAGACTCTTGACTAGCATGTCATCAACATAGACTTCCATAGTCTTCCCAATAAGATCCTTAAAAATTTTATTCACCAACCTCTGATAGGTGGCTCTTGCATTCTTGAGACCAAACGCCATAACAAGATAACAATAAACACCAAAGTCAGTGATAAATGATACCTTTGGAATGTCATTCTTATGCATTTTGATCAGATTGTATCCGCTAAATCCATCCATGAAACTCAGCATCTCATGTCCAGCAGTGGCATCAATCAAAGTATCAATTCTAGGCAGCGGGAAACAGTCTTTGGGTCATGCATCATTCAGATCAGTGAAGTCTATACACATCCTCCACTTTCCATTAGCCTTCTTCACCATTACAGGGTTTGCTAACCACTCCGGAAATTGAATCTCCTCAATGAAACCAGCCTCTAAGAGCTTTTCTACTTCCTGTTTTATAGCCTCCTGTCTTTCCGGGGCAAAATTTCTTTTCTTTTGTTTCACTGTCTTCCGGCTTGGATCCACGTTTAGCTTGTGAGTAATTAACTCCGGGTCTATGCCTGGCATATCAGCTGCTGACCATGCAAACACATCACTATTTTCTTGTAAAAATTTCACTAACTTCCCTCTAAGAGGCTCCTCTAATCTGGCTCCAATGAAAGTCATCCTCTCAGGATTCTCGGGGTCTAAAGGAACCGAAACCAATTCTTCTACTGGCCTTCCTCTATTCTCATCATTTTCTCGAACATCCATATCTTCAATAGGAAGAACCTGCCCCCGACTCCATCTGCCCTCAAAGAGGCCACATAACAGCTTATAGCCATTTTTTAATCTCCTCTCTCTTCTCCAATCCCATTTCGGGTGGGAAACTTCATGACTGAATGGTAGGAAGAGGGGACTGCCTTAAAGGCATGTATCCCTGTTCTCCCCATGATAGCATTATAAGTTGAACTAGCCTTTACCACCACGAAATCCAGCATCTGCGTTGCTTGCCTTGGTTCCGTACCTATGGTGGTTGGCAATTTGATTATCCCTTCCACAGGACATTCTACTCCAGCAAATCCATATATCGGCATGTCGGTTGGTGTCAACTGGGAGTCGTTATACCCCATTCTTAGAAAGGTGTCGTGGAGCAAGATATCCACAGAAGCACCATTATCCACAAGGACCCTCTTAACCGGGCTATTTCCTATTATCGGTGTTATGACCAGCGGGTCGTCATGGGGAAACTTCACACCCTCTAGGTCGGAATCATCAAAAGCCAATGTTACTTCTGTCCTGGCACTCTTCGGGGCTTCTCCAACAATATGCATAACCTCTCTAGTATATGCCTTTCTGGAATTTTTGGACAATCCAGCAGCAGTTGGACCTCCAAAGATCGTGTTTATCACTGGCCCTCGAGGGCGTCGCGGTCCTCCAAAAATTGCATTTATAACCGGCCCTCTAGGTTGGGGATTCCGCCCCTGATCGTCTTGGTCTCTCCTACGATCTTCAAAGTTCTTCCTTCCATTATTATTTCTATCCTCTCCATCTCCAGTATACTTGTTCAATCTTCCTTTTCGAATCAAAAACTCAATTTCATCTTTCAATTGCCTACACTCATCGGTGTCATGGCCAACATCTTTGTGAAACCTGCAATACTTGCCCTTATCTAGCTTGGCGGGATCAGCGTTCAAGGGCTTAGGCCAGCGAATATCTCTGTCTTTCTCAATCTCCATCAAAATCTGACTTCTGGGAGCATTCAGCTTAGCGTATTCAGTGAACTTTTGCCCAGGTCCTCCCTTCTTGGGGGTTGAATCAGGGTTTTGTTCGATTCTAGGATATTTGTCCTTAGCGATATACTCCAAATCAGTTTTTCGTTTCTTGCCTCCAGTGGGCTCATTACTTACTACGGTCTTCCTCATGCTTTCTTCAACCTTGATATACTTCCCTGCCCTCTCTTGGAGTTGCAACATGTTTTCTGGGGGACGTTTGGCCAAGGACATCTTGAAAAACTCATCCCTAGTTCCTTGTTGCAGTGCTATCATGGCTACCTTATCATCAAGGTCTGGGACTTTTAAAGCCTCCTTTGTAAAACGATTCAGGTAATCCCTCAAGGATTCCTTAGCTCCTTGCACAAGACTCATAAGAGATGCTGAACTTTTCTCATGGACTCTTCCACTGATGAATTGTTTAATAAAAGCCTGACTTAATTCTCTGAATGATCCAATAGAATTTGGGGGTAGGCGACTGTACCATCTTTGAGCCATACCCGACAGGGTTTGAGGGAAGGCCCGACATTTTATAGCATCATTCACGGGTTGCAGCAGCAGTGCATTAGAGAATGTCCTAACATGATTAGCGGGGTCTCCCGTGCCATCATAGGCTTTGATAGTGGGCATCTTGAATTTCCTTGAGATATGGGCATTCATTATCTCTTCTGTGAAGGGTGGAGTTGGATCGTCAGGATCTCCAAGGGGAAGGAGATTGCTTGGATCAGTTCTTGGGACAGCAGCCCTTCTTCTTACCGGACCATCCAGGTCTATGATAGGAGGAGGATTTTTCCCCCTAGGAGGTATGTGGGGTCTGGTGGCCTGGTGAGCCTCCAAATCACGCCTCAACCTTTGGATTTCAGCCTCATGAGCCCTGATCCTTTCCTGCACTACTTGGGGATTCGCCCCTGGGGTGCTTTGGGGGCGTTGCCTTCCATCGGCCATTGGCTCTTTTCCAGGACGCCTCCTTCTCGGGGCCACTTCATCATCCGAAGATTCGGAGTCTCTCTCAGTGTATGGACCAGAAAATTCCCGATCCTCAGGGATAGGACCCAAACCTCGTATATAGGGGGGCGACCACCTTCGTGCTTCGCTTCGCCCAGCATATCCGCTTCCTCCAACCTCAGGGTGAAGGGGCATCCCATAAGGGGAGTTAGTAGTAACAATAGTTGAATATTCATACCCGACGGGTCGAGAATTCACAGGTATATGTATTTGTTGAACTTGAGGATTCGTACCTTGAATCGGGGGAGTTGTCCCTTGTAGCTGGGGTTGAGTTGCCCCTGTCTGGGCTTCCTCCTGAGTAGATGCATAAGTTGAATGGGGAGGAACCTCCACGGTTGATGAAATCACCTGGGTTGTCTCTGATGGTGTTCCTTCCTCTATAGCTCCAATCGTTCTCCGTGTTCTCGCCATGGTTGTTGTTGTTTTCCCACAGACGGCGCCAAATGTTATGGATAAAAAACTAATATATATAATTGTTGTATTTAATACTAAGGAACGTGAGCTTCAAGGCTCGATTTGACTGCTCTTGTGTTTCGTGACTCAATCTGCCTTAACAAGATGCCTACGTACCTTGCTGATTGCCAAGGATCAAGTCAAAAACGTAGTTCTGATTTGTGGGGTGAGACCCCTTATATAGATGTTGGGAGTCCTTGAATTGGACTTGGTGTAGGAGACTTGGTGGACAAGCCTCTGAATTAGGATAAACTTAGGAGTCCTATGAAGTAGAAAGCTGATTCCTTATCCTTTTAGGTCCCCTTGAGGCTAATCTATAAGGATTTATATCCTTATCGGGACTCTTCTCAATATGTGATTTTTCCCTTATTAATTAATTACGAAATTAATTAATAATCAGGGCTTTTGGGCCTTTTTTATTCCACCAGGCCTGATCTGGTCCATTAGGCTTAACCTTTCTGGTCTGAATATTATACATCTTATTATTGGGTCTAGCAGCCCATTAATTATAAAATCAGGACTTATTTATCCCTATCAACCAATTTTTCTTATAAGCGTTATTTTTCAACTAGCAGAAATTTAACAAAAATCGATCACAATAAAAGAATTACTTGCTAACATACAGAAATAATCAATTATACAAAAACATTATACTCCAGCACTTGTCATCAATTTAAAACTAGTTAAAAGTAAATACAGAGTATAACGCAATTGGGATTCCATTTTCATAGTCTTAAATAACATGCTAGTCTGCATCTTCTTAGCCAAACCATAAGGTTCTAACAATCCAAAAATATAAGAAAGAATATACTAAATTGAAAGAAATGACTAAAATAACAAAAATAAAACTATACTTGCAATTTAAAATTCTAAACACGTATCTTACCACAATAATAACTAACAATAACAGTACAAGACTATACACACAAACACTCAGACACTATTGACCACGACAACTCTATACTGTTTCCTCGAACAAAAATACATTATTTAATCCATCCTTCAAGTCAACCGTAACCAAACTAAATGCCGGAAGCTTATCCTAATTAAGTGAAACACAAATATAGAAATATACATATATAGAATTTGTACCGTAATATGTGAATAATCTAATTTCCCATCAGTCGGCTTCCTTGACTTGATCAAAGCAGAACTCTCCTACACCTCAATCACTTATTAATCCACAGGGCCGGAAATAATTGAATGTAAAACTAAGACTAATATTCAGCAGCAATAAACTTAAAATCGAGCAGTAAAACAAATACATGTACTCCAAATTAAAAACATAATATATGTTAAAACAGATACAAGTTAATCTGGTCTAATAATTATACGATCAATCGATAAAGAAACACATGAAAAATATATAGTCACCTCGACGAATCCGCCACAGCCTAGAATATAATCGGCGAGAGAGGGAGAGATTGAATTGATATCTTTATTACATCAGGGGGGTCAACAGTAATATTTAAACATAGAACAAGAGCAAAACAACCTGTCTTCATCTGCAAAAAGAGTGGCAAGTATATTAAGAAAACATAGAGTGGCATCTACTGAGAAAGAAATTAAAAAAAAACAAATGAGCAATAACGGGTAGAAATACTATCATTTCATCAAACAGTTTCTTAGCACTCAAAATATCTCCACACTTTACATACCCATTAAGCACCACAGTCCAAGCACAACATCTCGATTCAAACTAAAATCAAACAACATACGAGCACACCGCATCAAATCACAACTAACATAAAAATAAAATATATTTATATGTGTTCTGTGCTTTAATCGTGAGTTGGACTCGATTAGGCCCAATTGAGATTTTTCTAATTGAACATGTTTCTGGAGAGAGGGAGAGATGAATATGTTGAGAGGGTTGAGATGATTATAATTAGAGTTCTTCTCAACCCTACTTTTCCGCCGCTCTATATCAGATGAGGTGAGAAAGAAATTTCCCTCTTTTCTTTTTTGTGAAATTTCTAATTCCCGCTTTGTTAATTTTTAACCTCGTCCCGATCCATTTATTCCTGTAACCCAGCTCAACCCATTTCAACTTGCCAAATAATTTATCTTTTTTATTTTAAAAATATTATAATATTTTAAACTTTATATATTTTAATTATTAAAATGACTTATCTAATTTAATTTATTTATAAAAAATTTAAAACTATTACAAGATGCCATATTCTATAAATAATTAATTTAGTAATTTCAATTAAAATTAATTAAGTAAAATTTAATAATTTTATATTAAAATAAAATTTTTTATTATTTATAAATCAGTTATTAGATATAATCTTACTTTCCAAAGACAAATCCATGAATTATTTATCCAAATCAAATATTTATAAAAATAATTTTTTCAGTTTAAATTTAAATTTTCTTTTATTCTTAATCTATAGCAACACAGTATATCATGTTACCTTTACTTAACACCTCAGTGGGCTATGTAAATACAGTACTATAACATTAGTAACCCGCATACTCGCATAGTGTAGGTGTTGTGATAGGGTGAAAATTTCACATCTATAGTAACATAATCTAAGGTAACACCCCCCAATGTTCAGTTAGGCCATCTATGGCGTAGTGCCATCATTTTCCTGGAAAATTGAAGTCGAGATGGTCCCGACCTTTCATAATCAAAACTATGTTTCAGCATGGAGTTGTGGAGATTTTTGAGAATGATCCAGACCAAACATTTAAGGTAAATGGTCAGAGGTTGAAGCACTACTATGGGGATACGGAAAACCGTGAGGTGGTTAGTGCCATTTTATTGTCTACTTGATCTCGAGATTATACGTCAAGCTAACGACGTAAACCAAACGCTTCTTAGGAGGCAACCCAAGTATGTTGTACATTAGTAGATAGAGGAAGCAGAAATAAAAGTGAAAAACACAAAAAAATTAGAAAAACAAAAAAATCGAGGACCAACTTCAGTAGCACGGCGCGCCCGCGCTAATCTAGCGCGCGCCCGCGCTGATCTAGCGCGCGCCCGCGCTGAAATTCCAAAAATTAGGCGCGCCCGCGCTGATCTAGCTCGCGGCCGTGATGAAATGGCAGTAACTGAGCGCGCCCACGCTGATTTAGCGTGCGGCCGCGTCGAGTCCCTGATTTAGAAAAAATCGGGGTTTTTAATACAAAATCAGTTCCCACCCAATTTTTACTCTTCCACAGCCAAAATTTCCCTCTCCAAATTAAACCCATTATTCCCATTATTCTCCATAATCAATTCTCACTCCATTTCCATAACTAATTCTCTCCCAATCTTCTATATATATACACTTATACACAAACTTCTCCATCACTTCTCAAAACTCTCAAACACAAAATCTCTCTTACAAACTTCTATTCTCTCAAACTCTCTCAATCTCAATGGCACCAAAAAGACAGTGAACTCAAGTAAGTAGCAGCACCACCGATTCTTTGAGTATAGGTTGTGTGAGGCCTAGACTTTTGACTCCCGAGGCTGAGGCGGAGTATGTGAGGCTGCTTTCGAAGCCTATAACCAAGGAACATGCTTTTCTGCCATCGGGGAAAGATGGTAAGTTGTTGGAGATGATCTTGGAGATGGGCTGGGTGGTTTTCTGCGAGACACCCGCTGTTGTGCCTATGAGTGTGGTGCGTGAGTTTTATGCTAATGCTAAGGTGGATAAGAACGGGTTCACTGTGGTGAGGGGGATGATGGTGGACTATAGTGTTGAGGCAATTCGAAGCGTGATTGAGCAGCCAGAGAAGAAGGAGGAGCAGGAGAACTGGTTCTGATTAGGTATGTCTGATTCCTTGCTATTACATTCACTGAGGATAGTGAATATTTTAAGTTTGGGGGTAATAGTTAAGGATTTATGTGTTTTGTGTGAGTCGCTTGTAGTTTGCATATTCATGCTAATTTAGTTCATATAGTTGCATGTTTACCATGTGTAGTAGTTTTTATTTTTATTATTTTTTGTAGTTTTTATGATAGTTTGTTCATATAGTTTCATGCATTTGCATAATAACTTGATCCCGTAGATGATTTTGCCGATTGATTTGTGATATTGATGTTGATGTAGTGATGTCGTACTTAGTGATGTTAAGTCTTATCGAGTTGATTTGCATGCTAGAGACAATTGTATTTCACTAAGTCTTATAGGTTGCTTGAGGGCTAGATCATGGTCATGGTTTATTTGTTTGTCGAGGTTTAATCGCTTATTTATATTTAAATTTAGGATATTCTCTTAATAATAAAATAACATGGATATTTAAAAATTGGAGAAAATTGGATTTCATTACTAGTTGTTGTGGCTAGGTGGCAAATGGCTAGTAGCCAGCTCATTTTATATGAGTAGTCTAGGGTTGAACAAGATGGAGCGAAACTGTAATAACCCCAATTTTTGGAGATTTTTGAAACCCGGATGAATAGTTACTTTTGCTGACAATGCTGATTACGAAAAATTATCAGACCACGATATATAGGAGTACTGTTATGGAAATTCTAAGATCGTATTAGTATTCCATAAAGAAAATAAGTGTATGTAAAAGCTGTCGGATTTTGAAAACGAGCACTTTTATTTTTCCCCGAGATTTCCACCAGACATTAAGGGATTTAAGGAATTAATATTAAGATGAAGGATTTTAACTTCAAGGATTATAAAGGAGAATTAATTTAGGTATTAAAAATATCAAGAAGATTTTATCAATAAAACCATTAAGGTATTTAACCAAGCGATCAACGAGATTGAGTGATAACCGGACAAAGAAATGAATAACGACTCTTGTAAATACCTTTGCAAGTGGCAAGGCAAGTGGATGGTTGATCAAACAAGAAACCAAGTGATAGTTAGGAAGGAATGGCTAGTTAATTATATAGTTAACTAGGGATGATCTCATCTCACCACAAATCACCAACACATGGCAAATGGTGAGATCATCTTCCATTAACTCCTTTGTTTATTATTAACCTAGCAAAATATCAAGACAACCCATCATTATCCACCACATTATTCCACCAACACAAGAAAGCAAAAGCATTTCCTCCCCCATTTCCATTGCTCTCGGCCAAAACAGAACCAGCACACTAAAACTGCTGTATCTCCTTCATTTCTCACTCAAATATTGTGTTCTATAGCTCATTGGAAAGGTATTGAGATGACCTACAACTCTTGTTCACAAGTCTCGTCCAAATAATCATGGTAAGACCCTAATTTTTACAGTTATTTAAATCGGACTTTTAGAAACTTCAAAGCCTAACTTTGTGTTCTTGATTTCTTTGGAAAGATCAAGCTTGTAGGAGGCTCCCTAAGGCTTCCTAGCAACTTAACACCTCCCAAGGAAGGTATAAACTTCAAACCCTAGCCTTTACTTTATTTGTTAGTAAGTTTAATGGTTGGTTTTGTGAAATGAGAAGCATGGATTGTGATTATTAGTAGTTTGGTTTGATTTGGAAGTGTTTTGGTAATTGAAGCTTGATTATAGTTCATAGGTCTTGATTGTGGTTGTTTGAGTTGAAAACCTTGGAGATTATGGACTGATGTGGTATGGTTTAGGTGAAGTTTTGTTGTATTGATGGTTATGAGTTGGTTGGTGGTTAATTGGAGTAGTTTAAACATTGGTAATCGCGTAAACATAGCCGTCGTAATATCCGATTTACTTTAGACTGCTTTTGTTCATAACATTTGGACCCGAGAACTCCCTGCTAGATTATGAACATTGCCATGTTTAGATAGTTCATGTTACGAGCTTCGTTTTGATATGTAGTTCGTTTGATTCCGATGTACGGTTTAGGAGAAACGACCGTTTTAAGTAACGGCGTTTCGCGAACGAAACTTTTCCCCTCGCCTTACTTTGAAACATAGGTTAAAGACCAAAAAGGATTAATTAGTGTATGAAACAATTATGGTAAGAGTGTTAGGCAGTTGATAAGACACTCGCGAAGGAATCACCTTAAAACTTGTAATGGTTAAATTATAAAAAATGGTGGAGCCGAGGGTACTCGAGTGACTTAAGAGAATCAGTAAGCGCAAAGCGAGCGTTAGAGTCTAAGGTAGTTAGAGTATAGATTTACAAGTGACTTTGGTTTAATTCCAACTTACTTATTGTTTATAGGTTACCAGACTCGTCCCGAGCCTTTTATCACCCCCAGTCGCTCAGGCAAGTTTTCTACCCGTTATACAGTTATTGTGATGTATATATGTATATGCATTATCTTGTGATAGATACATGTTGGTTAATTAGCAAATTTTGCGATATATTGAAGCATGCTGATATGGTATATATATGCATGCCTGTTTCGTATTCTTGCCATATATATCTGTTGGTTCAGTTGATAATACCTATGCTAGAGAATAGCGGTAATTTGCATATACCCTTAGTATAGGGACCCAAAGGTGAAAACATTTTCTAAAACCGGGAGTCGAGGATCCCGAGTAGATTTTATATATATATATATATATATATATATATATATATATATGGTTATAGTTTTCAAAACTATTAATCGAATAAGGTTTATTCGATAACTTTATTTTATTAATGAATATTATCTTGAATATTCATTCGAGAACTTATGACTCCTTTATATTATTTATTGAATATTACTTGGATATTAATTTGAGGATATATGACTCCTTTATTTTATTTAATGAATATTATTTATAATATTCATTCGAGGTATTATGACTCAGCTTATTATTTAATGAATATTATTTCGAATATTCATTCGAGGGCTTATGACTCAGCTTATTTATTTATTGAATATTATTTCGAATATTCATTCGAGGGCTTATGACTCAGCTTATTTTATTTATTGAATATTATTTAAATATTCATTTGAGGATCTATGACTCCGATTATTTGCTGAGATATATTCTTTATTTTATTAAAGAATAAGGTGTCGATAATCAAACTCACTTTTGATTATTCAAATAAAGATAGTACTTTCGTATAGGTATATCTTTGGATATTTAATATTCATTTCAAGTATAAGTTTCAAAACTTCTACTTCAATTATTTTTATAAAGATTATTCTTTATGGAAATATTATTTAAATAATAATATTAAGATATTTTCTAATATATTGGGACTGATTTATTTTGTTAAATCAGCATCACTCCAAACATTCTTAAAAATGTTTTGCGAGTCTTCAAAATAATTTTTAAAAGTTAGAGCGGATCCCAAAACTCATTTTTATATTTAAGATCCTCCTTTCGAAGGGGATTTAAATACTCGCTCAAAACCTGAGGGATCCGGCTCTGTGGTGTGTTTTATATTCGCAACAAGGTTGCTGTTTTATTAAATGAATCGATTACTTACCCAACACTCGGGAAGTAAAATTCTTGGAACAAGTTAATCCATTAACAGGCATCGCCTGGGAAATATCGGTGAGTTCTCCTTTCCAACTAGATACGACTTCTTGGTGGAGCCGTATCAACAAGTTTCTACTTGGGGAAAGGGGGAACGAGCTTTACGTTTCAGAGTCATGGATTTCATCTGAACTAGGAGTGGCGTAAGTGGTCGAGTGGCGCCGGCCCAGCCTTATTATATTGGCCCAAATGGCCTGGAAGTTCCGCTAAGGCGGTCCATTCCTTAGGAGTTCAGTGTTTGGTTGACAAGTAAATCCGACAGGTTCTCCTCTACGTGTAGAAAATGGTGGGGTTGCACTACTACGACTGATCATCGTAAGTGGTCTTCCTGGCGCGGCAAACTCCCGTAATGAGTTCATCATCCAATTAGATATTTCTGCAACACTACCCAGAGCACTTCGATAGAAAGGCTACGGTTGGGCGATTGTTGAGTGTTGGCAGGGTCAAGTTTTCAAAATGATGTTTGCATCAAATGAAGTATCTCGTAACTTCATTTTATTTTGATGATATTTTAAAGATTTAATCTATTCAAATCTGGTCTTGTAGTCTCATCTACGTGATGAACTTTTGAAACTAATTATAACTTGAACGGTGGTAGTTCAAGTAGTATTTGGAAAAGATATAAGTATATTGGAGTATCTTGTAACTTCATCTTTTAAACTTATATCTAGTAAATGATTATCTTATGCATGACAAAGATTTTCAGAAAAATGTTGAGACAAGGTTAGATATATGAGATCACCTTGCAACGATATTTTTATACAGTTATACACTGGAACTCTGTGTATATTATGCATGGAAGAGGACTTCCAAGATTTTGAAAAGTATATATGTATATATACTGAATATTTTGCGACTTCATCGCATTAAGATATCAAACTTGGTTCATTTCTTTTGACCAAGACTTTCATAAGTACTATGAGAAGGCTCATATATTGTAAATTATTATACACATTATTTTGGTGGGCTTGCTGCTCACCCTTGCTTTCTTCTTTCATCACACAACATCAGATAGACAAGATGAACAGGACCAAGCTCCCAATTCGCGAGCGGATAGGAAACGTTCTGCAGCTTCCTATAGGCATTGAAGTCGTTGTAGCTAAGGTGGGAACTACCAATAAACTAGGCTTCAACTTTTGATGTACCAGATTTATGTATACTTATGAATTGTAATAATGGCAAAGAAAATGTAAATTTATTCAGAAAACCTTTTAAGGTGTATTGGCAGATAATTGTGGAATAAAATGACTTGTGATTATTTTTGGATGTTCATCTCTGAGACTATAACGTGTGGTGTGTGTGTTTATTGTGGGGTCACAGTACAGAGTAGTTGATTAATTATTAAGATTGGGTGTTATTAAGGGAAATGAAACTCATGACAATCCGGATCCCCGACCTCGGATTTGGGGGTGTTACAGAAGTGGTATCAGAGCTAAGCGTTATAAACCTCAGAGATGATGTGACGTTAAGATAATAACTAAGATAATAAGAACTCTTGCCAAGTTCATAGTCGGGCTACCTAACGTAGTACTGACAGTTAAAACCCTTATGGGAACCCTTATAAATATCGTGATAGAAGAGTTGTTCGTTATCCAATATGGTAGCGGGACTCCAAACCCTGAGGTTGAGGAGCAACAACGCGATGATGTTTTATTACTAATTGGAGATCGGATTGTGGATCCGATAGAGCGTCCTAACGCAGGACCGGATGATGTTCATATTGAGGATGTAGCGGTTGAGGATGTTGTCCTAGAAGGGATTGTTGCTGAGGAGGATCCCGTGAAGGATCCTGACAAGAATGAATAAAGGACCACTGAGGAATTGATGACCATGGTTAGGGAAACTACCAGAGGTAGGATTGGCCAGTCACTACCGGAGGTTCGTTCAAGTTTGTAAAGATAGTAGCCCCTTTAACGCGGCTTACTCGTAAGACTGAGAAGTTCGAATGGACATAGAAATGCGAGAACAACTTTTAAGAACCGAAGCAAAGGTTGGTTAAGTTCCCTATGTTGGCATTGCCGGATGGAAAATGAGATTTTGTGATGTGTAGTGACGCTTCGCATAAGGAATTAGGGTGCTTCATATACAGCACAACAAGGTAATCGCGTACGCGTTAAGATAATTAAGGGAATATAAAATTCGATATCCCCACCCATGAGCTTGGGCTCGTGGCAATAGTTTTTCCCTAAAGATTAGAGGCACTACTTGTATGGAGAGAAGTGCAAGATTTACACAAACCATAGGAGCTCTAGTACATTTTTGCGTAGAAAGAGCTTAACATACGCCAGAGGAGACGGTTAGAGCTAATCAAGAATTATGATTGGGAGATTCTTTATCATTCGGGGAAAGCCAATGTGGTGGCTGATGCCCTTAGTAAAAAGGAGAGACCCAAGATGATAATGTCTTTGGGATAGTTTATAAGAGATTTTGAGAAAATGGAAATAGAAGTGAAGGTAACCGGAGCCGGTACCGAAAAGCTGTTTGAGATTACAATACAGACCGAATTTTTGGAAAAGAACATATTGTGCCAGAAAAAGTGATGAATGAAGGCAGAGAGTCAATGACTGGAGAAGAGATCCACACCGAGAAAGATGATAAGGGGATAGTGAGGCGTTCCTACAGAAATTGGGTTCCAAAAGTTCAAGAGCTTAAGGATGAGAACTTAGATGAGAGCCATAGTTTGAGGAATAAGATTTAGGGCAAACCCTGAATGTGATAGTCAGGGAGGTTGCCATCAAGAAAGAAAGAACCCATAACATAATAGAGTGGAAAACAAGGTTTTTAATGTATAAGATAACCCCGATTATGGGAGAAGGTTGAAACATTTCATACTAAGGAAACAGAAAGTCGAGTAAGGAAAGGAGACCCGAGATGGTACTCCTATATGACAATTTATGGACCAGTCTAGACAGAACTTAGACTATTATCCCCAACCACCACCCTGAGGAAATAATGCGGTGAGAAATTCTTTCAGGACCTTTAGTCGCTAAGCTCTCAGAGTTCCAAGGAACAAGCTGACCCAGTCGAGGCAAGAGCCTGGCTAAAGGAAATACAGGAATCATTTGAGATTCTAAATGATTGACGAATCACAAAAGACTATTTTTGTCACTTACCCTCCTAAGAGAGAGGCCACCCGCTGGTGAAAGGCCAAGGAAGGCACGGAGCAAGAGATTATAATAAACTGATTTAAGTTCAGACAATTATTTTCGGGAAAGTACTTCCCAAGGTTATGGAGGTAGTGTAAAAGCTTTGGAGCTAGAACAAAAGCGGATGAGTATGATGAATTATGAATCTAAGTTGTAAAAGTTATCAAGATTCGTTCTGAGGACACGAATCCAGAATGACGGGATATTTGAAATCAATGCTTATGTTGTGTTGGTTCATGAAATAATGATAAGAAAAAGGAAAATAAAAAGAAACTGAAGTGGAAAGGAATATAAAGGCAATAGAGTTTGAGGAATGATAAGGAAGTTGGGTATGAGGAAACCCTAAAGACTCGTAGCAATAGAAATAGAAAAGTATGTAATCGTCCGGATGAGGGTGATTCACCATGAGTTAAATTGATGGTTGAAGGCATAAGAGATAAATATATTTTATCCCCTGTAAGTTGGGAGGATTTGAGGAAACCTTGAGATAGTTCGAAGGATAAATATTGAGACGCGGATAGACTGAGGAGACAAGTAAGAAATTAGGAAAATTGGATGAAGGAAGTGACCTTCAAGAATATGAAGTGTAAGACCGGTGGCTTGATACCCAGGAAGGGAGACGCCAGGTATGAAAGATATCCCAACATTGAGATGACTGTTGAGATAAACAACAAAAGTAAATAAGGATTTATTAAGAAGAAGTTCACGTTGAACACGACCAATATCTTCCGGATCATCCATGTGATCATTACCAAATCAGGAAAGAAAAGCGGATAACCATTTTTATCTTTTGGAGGCCATGTGGATTGACCTTAACTTGAATAAGGATGCTATTGTGAAATTCGGTATAGACTATCGAGGTGGAAATGATTGAATAAGATACCCTTATCAGGGATATATGACTTTATTTATCCATGGAAGGATGCTTGTACCTTTTTAAAGGTGGAATTAAGGATAGAATATCAGTAACTTAAAACGAATCCTAGGGGAATGCATAAAGGTTGGCATTTCACCCTTAATAGGGATAGTATGAGTTTTGACGGTATGAATTGGAAAGGATTAAGGTAATAATAACCTTTAAGGATCAGTGGAGAAATTTTTCAGAAGTATATAGACAATGGTTCTAGTATTAGTAAATGGTATTTTGATATGCCCTGTATATAGGGAATACAGGAGGAACGATTGAAGGATAACCTTAGAGGTTTTACAAGGAGAAAGGAAATATTCGAAATTCTCAAGAATAAAAATGTTGATAAAGGAAATATGACATAATTATAATGATGCCAAGTGGGGCATGTGTTAAACCATGAGAAAGTATGGATCAAACCAGTAAAGGTCGAAATTGTTCAGGGCAATTAGGTACTAAGATAAAAGATGTTCTAAGTATGATTGAGAGTCAGTCATGACAGTGATTAACCTCTAAAGATTGAGGCAATAACTTATGGAAAAATGGTGATATTTTTTTTTATTTACTCATCAGATATTAAAGAAAAGCATTTTCACATAAGCTGTGATTGAAATAAGGTAGAAAATTTATTTGGAGGTGGTTAAAATGACATTAACTGTAAGGAAATTTTACTATTAGGAAAGGCCAAAGAGGTGGCCGACACTTTAAAGGTAAGAGGATAATTATAGGCGCTTGTGCCAAAGGAATACAGTGATGATGGTTAAAGCTATGAAGGTTGTATTATGGTTTGGAAGATTGACATTCCTTCTGATGACTGTGCAATACCCAACCGTAATAGTAGTTGGTAAAGGTTTAATTCGTATAATCGCCATGAGCGGGCTATCTATCTCAGGAGATACTATCTTGAGAATGAGCCTGGACCATGTTTCAAAAAAAAAGGACTAAACAAACCTTTGAGTTAAGTCTTCTATTGAAGGCATATGATTAAGAATGGTATTAACCTGCTATCATTGCTTTCATTGAAACTCTTCTGCAATTTTATCTGCTTCACGTCATGAATGTACGTCAGGATCAGGAGTGTTCTTCATGAATCAAGAACGGTGATCATGTTACCTCCTTAGAAGAATTCGATATGATATGAATGGACTCCGTATGGTTAGCTATTAAAACTTCATGGAAAACGAATGACTACAGTAGGTCAACGGTGGGCCATAGTAATGCAGGAATGATTCTGAGAGTAATGAGCTGATTACTTAACAACCGTGGGAGTTGTATTGGAATGGATGTTGAGAGTAAGTACCACTAATCGGGTCGTGGTGGTGTATAAGTTATCATTGATAGACTAATTAAGTCGATTATCTACCTATGATATATTTATTCCTTCTTATCGATAAAGAGTAGTATTACCCATACAAAGAAGGTTGTGGTATAGAAATGGATTCTAGTAACGATGAGGTCTAGAATGAGATCCCAGATTCGATTTTCGATATCGAGGGAGTTTCAAAGGTGATTGTGTATAAGCTCGAGGAAGAGCATGGGTCCATAGACTGATGGACGGAATGGAGAAAATATTTAGGCATGTGAAATGCGATGCTATAATACTTGATATTGATATAAATACATATATGTTTTGTTCTCCTATGACAAACCTCTATAGTTCAGAGGTAGGTTCCAAGCCAGATATTTTGTGGCAGTATATTTTTTCATATATACAATTCTCTTCAATTCGTTCTTTTCTCTTCTTTTCATTTCATGTAAGCTGAGAAGAACAACCCTTCCAGAAAGGGGAGGTATTGCCGAATGACTATCTATCTGTGTGATAGAAGCCTAGTAGGATACCATCTATTGTTTAATTGCTTGTCAAGTACTAAAGGCTGGCCACCTTCTATTCTAACTATGCGATATAACAAGTGTTCATGATCATAGTGATCTCTCAATAAATTCTTTTACTTCTATATGAAGGATTAAGCTTTCGAAAATAGAAACAGCTGAAAAAAGAGTAATAAAGTTGTGGTAGTATTCGGAATGGAAACACATTCGTGATACTAAGGTTGGCATGGTTATTAAAAGGTTATAGAACGCTAACGAGCAAAAGTATAACCAGAATAATATTAGGAACGGAAGGTAGTAGCGATTACGAACTGGAAAAGAATGGGTATTGAGAAGCAAAAGCTCTAATGTTAAAAGCTATAATGAGAGTCTGTGCAATAGACTTGAAAGAATTTGGAATGATTACTTAACACGGATTGAGTTTTCTTACGATAATAGATCATATGTCAGTATTGAGATATCGCCTTATGAGATCCTTGAGGGAAGACAATGTCGATCTCCCTTATGTTAGGATGAAGTTGTAGAGCGCAAGATGCTCGGACCCGCAGTAGTCCAAAGGATCAAGGATATAATAGATTTTAATCAGAGGACAGCTGGTAGTAGCCCAATATGGGAACACGAAGTATGTTGATTTGACATGAAAGGACAAGGAATAGGAAGTGGGAGACCTAGTGTTGTTATAGGTATTCCCTTGGAAAGGAAGGATGAGGTTCGGAAAGAAAGGGAAGCTAAGTCTACGAATTGTTGGACCCTTGGATATATTAAGACATATTGGGAAGATAGCATATGAGCTAGCCCTACCCCCGAACATGTAGCAAGATCATAACGTGTTCCACGTATCAATGTTAAGAAAATGTAATTCGGATGCCAGATAAATAGGGGCATATGAGCGCATAGACATGCAACCAGACGTAACCTATATGGAGCAACCAGGAAGGGTTATAGATCGAAAAGGGACAAGTGCTTAGGAGAAGGGTTATCAAACTAGTCAGAGTTTGGTGGTAGAACCATAATGTGGAAAATTGACTAGAGAGTTAGAAGACACAATGCTAGAAAAGCATCCCCAATGTTTTCTATCTGATTCCGGGACGGAATCCTTTTAAGGAGGGGAGACTGTAATAACCCCAATTTTTGGAGATTTTTGAAACCCAGATGAATAGTAACTTTTGCTGACAATGCTGATTAAGAAAAATTATCAGACCACGATATATAGGAGTACTGTTATGGAAATTCTAAGATCGTATTAGTATTCCATAAAGAAAATAAGTGTATGTAAAAGCTGTCGGATTTTGAAAACGAGCACTTTTATTTTTCCCAGATTTTCACGCAGACATTAAGGGATTTAAGGAATTAATATTAAGATGAAGGATTTTAAATTCAAGGATTATAAAGGAGAATTAATTTAGGTATTAAAAATACCAAGAAGATTTTATCAATAAAAACCATTAATGTATTTAACCAAACGATCAACGAGATTGAGTGATAACCGGACAAAGAAATGAATAACGACTCTTGTAAATACCTTTGCAAGTGGCAAGGCAAGTGGATGGTTGATCACAAACAAGAAACAAGTGATAGTTAGGTAACCTCTTATACTTGCAAGTGGCAAGGCAAGTGGATGGGTGATCAAACAGAAACCAAGTGATAGTTAGGAAGGAATGGCTAGTTAATTATATAGTTAACTAGGGATGATCTCATCTCACCACAAATCACCAACACATGGAAAATGGTGAGATCATCTTCCACTAACCCCTTTGTTTATTATTAACCTAGCAAAATATCAAGGACAACCCACTTCATTATCCACCACATTATTCCACCAACACAAGAAAGTAAAAGCATTTCCTCCCCATTTCCAGTGCTCTCGGCCCAAAACAGAACCAGCACACTAAAACTGCTGTATCTCCTTCATTTCTCACTCAATATTGTGTTCTATAGCTCATTGGAAAGGTATTGAGATGGCCTACAACTCCTGTTCATAAGTCTCGTCCAAATAATCATGGTAAGACTCTCATTTTTACAGTTCTTTAAATCAGACTTTTTAGAAACTTCAAAGCCTAACTTTGTGTTCTTGATTTCTTTGGAAAGATCAAGCTTGTAGGAGGCTCCCTAAGGCTTCCTAACAACTTAACACCTCCCAAGGAAGGTATAAACTTCAAACCCTAGCCTTTACTTTATTTGTTAGTAAGTTTAATGGTTGGTTTTGTGAAATGAGAAGCATGGATTGTGATTATTAGTAGTTTGGTTTGATTTGGAAGTGTTTTGGTAATTGAAGCTTGATTATAGTTCATAGGTCTTGATTGTGGTTGTTTGAGTTGAAAACCTTGGAGATTATGGACTGATGTGGTATGGTTTAGGTGAAGTTTTTTTGTATTGATGGTTATGAGTTGGTTGGTGGTTAATTGGAGTAGTTTAAACATTGGTAATCGCGTAAACATAGCCGTCGTAATGTCCGATTTACTTTAGACTGCTTTTGTTCATAACATTTTGACCCGAGAACTCCCTGCTAGATTATGACCATTGCCATGTTTAGATAGTTCATGTTACGAGCTTCGTTTTGATATGTAGTTCGTTTGATTCCGATGTACGGTTTAGGAGAAACGACCGTTTTAAGTAACGGCGTTTCGCGAACGAAACTTTTCCCCTCGCCTTACTTTGAAACATAGGTTAAAGACCAAAAAGGGTTAATTAGTGTATGAAACAATTATGGTAAGAGTGTTAGGCAGCTGGTAAGACACTCGCGAAGGAATCGCCTTAAAACTTGTAATGGTTAAATTATAAAAATAGTGGAGCCGAGGGTACTCGAGTGACTTAAGAGAATCAGTAACCGCAAAGCGAGCGTTAGAGTCTAAGGTAGTTAGAGTATAGATTTACAAGTGACTTTGGTTTAATTCCAACTTACTTGTTGTTTATAGGTTACCAGACTCGTCCCGAGCCTTTTATCACCCCCAGTCGCTCAGGCAAGTTTTCTACCCGTTATACAGTTGTTGTGATGTATATATGTATATGCATTATCTTGTGATAGATGAATGTTGGTTAATTAGCAAATTTTGCGATATATTGAAGCATGATGATATGGTATATATATGCATGCCTGTTTCGTATTCTTACCATATATATCTGTTGGTTCAGTTGATAATACCTATGCTAAAGAATAGCGGTAATTTGCATATACCCTTAGTATAGGGACCCAAATGTGAAAATATTTTCTAAAACCGGGAGTCGAGGATCCCGAGTAGATTATATATATATATATATTTATATATATATGGTTATAGTTTTCAAAACTATTAATCGAATAAGGTTTATTCGATAACTTTATTTTATTAATGAATATTATCTTGAATATTCATTCGAGGACTTATGACTCCTTTATATATTTATTGAATATTACTTGGATATTCATTTGAGGATGTATGACTCCTTTATTTTATTTAATGAATATTATTTATAATATTCATTCGAGGTATTATGACTCAGCTATTATTAATGAATATTATTTTCGAATATTCATTCGAGGGCTTATGACTCAGCTTATTTATTTATTGAATATTATTTCGAATATTCATTCGAGGGGCTTATGACTCAGCTTATTTTATTTATTGAATATTATTTGAATATTCATTTGAGGATCTATGACTCCGATTATTTGCTGAGATATATTCTTTATTTTATTAAAGAATAAGGTGTCGATAATCAAACTCACTTTTGATTATTCAAATAAAGATAGTACTTTCGTATAGGTATATCTTTGGATATTTAATATTCATTTCAAGTATAAGTTTCAAACTTCTACTTCAATTATTTTTATAAAGAGTATTCTTTATGGAAATATTATTTAACTAATAATATTCAGATATTTTCTAATATATTGGGACTGATTATTTTGTTAAATCAGCATCACTCCAAACATTCTTAAAAATGTTTTGCGAGTCTTCAAAATGATTTTTAAAAGTTAGAGCGGATCCCAAAACTCATTTTTATATTTAAGATCCTCCTTTCGAAGGGGATTTAAATACTCGCTCAAAACCTGAGGGATCCGGCTCTATGGTGTGTTTTATATTCGCAACAAGGTTGCTGTTTTGTTAAATGAATCGATTACTTACCCAACACTCGAGAAGTAAAATTCTTGGAACAAGTTAATCCATAACAGGCATCGCCTGGGCAATATCGGTGAGTTCTCCTTTCCAACTAGATACGACTTCTTGGTGGAGCCGTATCAACAAGTTTCTACTTGGGGGAAAGGGGGGAACGAGCTTTACGTTTCAGAGTCATGGATTTCATCTGAACTAGGAGTGGCGTAAGTGGTCGAGTGGCGCCGGCCCAGCCTTATTATATTGGCCCAAATGGCCTGGAAGTTCCGCTAAGGCGGTCCATTCCTTAGGAGTTCAGTGTTCGGTTGACAAGTAAATCCGACAGGTTCTCCTCTACATGTAGAAAATGGTGGGGTTGCACTACTACGACTGATCATCGTAAGTGGTCTTCCTGGCGCGACAACTCCCGTTAATGAGTTCATCATCCAAATTGGATATTTCTGCAACACTACCCAGAGCACTTCGATAGAAAGGCTACGGTTGGGCGATTGTTGAGTGTTGGCAGGGTCAAGTTTTCAAAATGATGTTTGCATCAAATGAAGTATCTCGTAACTTCATTTTATTTTGATGATATTTTAAAGATTTAATCTATTCAAATCTGGTCTTGTAGTCTCATCTACGTGATGAACTTTTGAAACTAATTATAACTTGAACGGTGGTAGTTCAAGTAGTATTTGGAAAAGATATAAGTATATTGGAGTATCTTGTAACTTCATCTTTTAAACTTATATCTAGTAATGATTATCTTATGCATGACAAAGATTTTCAGAAAAACGTTGAGACAAGGTTAGATATATGAGATCACCTTGCAACGATATTTTTATACAGTTATACACTGGAACTCTGTGTATATTATGCATGGAAGAGGACTTCCAAGATTTTGAAAGTATATATGTATATATACTGAATATTTTGCGACTTCATCGCATTAAGATATCAAACTTGGTTCATTTCTTTTGACCAAGACTTTCATGAGTACTATGAGAAGGCTCTATATTGTAAATTATTATACACATTATTTTGGTGGGCTTGCTGCTCACCCTTGCTTTCTTCTTTCATCACACAACATCAGATAGACAAGATGAACAGGACCAAGCCTCCCAATTTCGCGAGCGGATAGGAAACGTTGTGCAGCTTCCTATAGGCATTGAAGTCGCTGTAGCTAAGGTGGGAACTACCAATAGACTAGGCTTCAACTTTTGATGTACCAGATTTATGTATACTTATGAATTGTAATAATGGCAAAGAAAATGTAAATTTATTTCAGAAAACCTTTTAAGGTGTATTGGCAGATAATTGTGGAATAAAATGACTTGTGATTATTTTTGGATGTTCATCTCTGAGACTATAACGTGTGGTGTGTGTGTTTATTGTGGGGTCACAGTACAGAGTAGTTGATTAATTATTAAGATTGGGTGTTATTAAGGGAAATGGAACTCGTGACAACCCGGATCCCCGACCCCGGATTTGGGGGTGTTACATCGAGTGAAAATCTTTCATTGATTGGTAGAAAATATGCCGACTTCGTGAGTCTGTCAATGATTACCCATATCGCATCATGATTTGCCTTTGTCCTTTTAGTCCTACCATAAAATCCATCGCTAGATGTTCCCATTTCCATTCTGGAATGTCTAATGGTTGCAATAATCCACTCGGACGTTGATGTTCCGCTTTAACTCGTGGCATGTGTAGCACTTACTTACCCATTCAGCTATTTCCTTTCTTCATGTTCGGCCACCAGAAGTTTTCTTTCAGATCACGATACATTTTTGTACTTCTGGATGAATGGAATACTTCAAATTGTGAGCATCTCGCATTATTTCTTCTTTTAATTCTGCTACATTAGGGATCCAGATTCTCGACGCAAAGCGTAAAATTCCTTCATTATCTTTCTGAGTTATGATTTCTTCTCCGTCAGGTCGTCATCTTGACTCATCACTTCATTTTGACAGCGGCGAATTTTTCTAACAATTTCGGTTGGAAAGTCATAGTGTAGATAGCTTCTGCATATTTATTGGGCATACGAATCTCAATTTCCAATTTGTCGAATTCCTTGATTAAGTCTTCACACGAAGTTAACCGATTCAATCTTTCTTTCCTGCTCAGCGCATCTGCTACAACATTGCTTTCCCCGGATGAGAAACTAATCGTGACGTCGTATCCTTTATCAATTCCAGCCATACGTTGTCGCATGTTCCTCCTTTTACGTAAGAATACTTTAGACTTTTATGATCTGTGTAAATTTCATATTTTGTCACCATAGAGATATTGTCTCCAAAGCTTTAATGCAAATACGATCGTGCCAATTCCAGATCATGAGGGGATATTTTTGTTCTGAGGTTTAAGTTGTCTCGAGCATATGCGATGACGTTACGTGCTGCATCAGTACACATCCTAAACCCGCTATACGAAGCGTCGCCGAAAATAACGAATTTCCTAGCTCGTCTGGCAATACAAGTACTGGTGCGGTTACTAACCGATTTTTCAGCTCTTGAAACTTTCTTCACACTTATCACTCCATTCAAACTTTCACATTTTCAAGTTAACTTGGTCAGCGGCGTTTG